>NC_053024.1:373544216-373686602 GCF_003073215.2 Triticum urartu
TTTGCATCATGTGCATTTGCATCATGTCATCATGCCATCATCTCATAAATCTTTTGCATCTCAACTAAATAAATTGTGTGGATCTTCGATCCATTTAAATTGAGGGAAGACTTCTTTTTATAACATATCCTCCCAATATTAGGGAGCTATATTAAATATCCCATTAACTTGGAATCACCCATCACACAATTGCATTACTCTTCAACTCTTCTTCTATCCGACTTAACTTCATATATTTTCCTTGTCATCTCTCTCTCAAGCCATACCCATGCATCATCCCTCCCACTTCCTTCGTTTTTCATGTCTTTGCAAGCGACCTTATTCCTCCTCCATTAATGTTCATCTTTTCCCTATAAATCTTGCCTTTTTCCTACACCCTCTCTGTCAGATTTCATCCCATTTGAAGTTGTTTTGGTCAGGTTCAAAAATGATTGAAGTTTGAAAATAATTCAAACTCTAATTATTTTTCTACCTTCTAAAAATGCTGGAGCAATTTATTCAAACCCTACATAAATCCAGGGTTCTAGATACATTTTTATATATCTCATATTCCTAACCAAAAACCCCTAGATTTTCCCCTTTATTGATTGTTTATTTATATAAACAATAATTTAAGGAAAGGAAGATTTTGGAAAGGAGAGGGAGCCCAGCAGCCGCACCAGTTGGCCAAGGCCCAGCTGGCGCCCTTCCCACTGGGCCGGCTCCAAGGCCCAGCCGGCCCCACCAGTTCCATAACCCTAGCCCGATCCCCTCGCTCGCTAGCCCTCTCTCTCTCTCTCTCTCTCTCTCTCTCTCTCTCTCTCTCGCTCCCTTGCCTCTCCCTCGACTCCCTCCTGCGCCGCCGCACAGATCTCACAGGAGAGGAGCGCCCGCGCCCGAGACCTTCTACGCCCGTTCCCCTTTGCCTCCTCCCGAGTGCCCCTCCTTCCAGCAAGCGCGCCTGCCGGCGTCGACCACCACCACCAGGAGCTCCGCCGCCCCTCTGCTCCTGTTTTCCTCTCCCGCGCCTCCGCCGGCATGGAGCCGCGCCAAGACGCCGCCGCTGCTCTGCTTCCTGACGAGCAGAGGATGAGGCGTCCGCTCGCCCGCGTCTCGCGTTGACCGCGGCCGTCGCCCCGCATTGCCAGCAGCAAGCCACCGCCGCTGCCTCTGTTTCGAGCCCTTGTGCTGCTGTTGTCGTGCCCTGCTTCGTCTGAAGCTCCAGCGCCAAGTCCCTCGCCAAGCCGCCGCCGTTTGCCCTACCGCCGGCCGGCCTCCTTGTTCGGATCCGGCCGAGCTCTCCCCGTCGCCGGTTGCCTCGCCGACCCGCCGCTTCTCGCGCCTGCCATCCCGTTCCTTGCCTTGCTGCTGCAGCCGCCCCCTTGCCATGGCCATCGCCGAGTTCCCCCAGGACCCGTGGATCATGTGCGGGAGAACCAAGTCCGAAGACTACCGTGGCTGCGATCTCGCCCAGTAACACTACGGTTCGGCAAGACCGTCTCGGATTTTCGCCAAGTTCCACTACCGTCGCCCCTCAAAACGCAAAGTACCCCAAACGGACTCGACAAGACCCACATGCACGATTACGCCCGGCGATGCGACAAGTACATCTACCGACGACCCTCGAACGTGTCAAGTACCACTACCGTCAAGTACCTCTTCGCAAGACCAAGTCCCTCTACGAAAACGTTGTACGACTACTTCCGTGGCCGAAGGCCTGTGTACAACTACCGTCGCCGTGAACGACTACTTCCTCTACTTCCTCTACAAACCCGAACCGCTCCGAGAATGCACCTGGAAGGTATAACCGCCGAGACGATGACCCGTGGACGAATGCATGTTTGGATGTTGTATCCGCCCGTGATCGTTGGATGTTTCCCTCGCTTGTCACCGTCGTCGACCCGTGGGAACCCGGTTGCCGGGATCACCCCACCTTCTATCGCATGTCACGCTCCCGTCACTTTTCCTTTTGCACCGGTATCTCCGTGAGTTGTCGGATCATCCGGAATGTTGCCGTGGCACCGTTTCGTTATCGTCGCCGTGGCACCCCTTTCTTTCTACTACGGTGACAAATGCTTCCTAATGCTCTTGTCAACTTTTAATAAAATTGCATAAACTTGAACAAGTCATGCGCATCATGATAATAACATTTAAATGTTAAAATTTTTGTTGCACCAAATTGATAATTGCATATGGGGATTTACCGGATTTGTTGTCTGTTATTTCTGGCCTCATTTAAACTTGCCTAAATGTTTAGTTTTCTTATGCTTCCCCTCTTGCCATGCTAACGACATTTAATATTGTTGAGTACCTAAACGAGAGAGAACTAAATAACTTGAATGTGGTGTTTCGTCAATATGCAACAGAGTTGCATATTGAGCTCCAATTAATTTGTAGGATTGTTTGTGCACTTTGCCATGCCATGCCTCTTCAAACCGGACATGCATCATACTTGATTGTGCATCATGCCATGCTTATGTGGTGGTTGTTTACTATGTTGTTTGCTTCTTTCCGGTGTTGCTTCTTCGGGTTGTTTCCGGTAACGTCGTGTTGTGAGGATTCGTTCGACTGCGTCCGTTTGTCTTCTTCATGGACCCGTTCTTCTTCCTTGCGGGATTTCAGGCAAGATGATCATACCCTCGAAATCACTACTATCTTTGCTTTGCTAGATGCTCGCTCTTTTACTATGCCTATGCTGCGATACCTACCACTTGCTTCTCATGCCTCCTATATTGTTGAACCAAGCCTCTAACCCACCTTTTCCTAGCAAACCGTTGATTGGCTATGTTACCACTTTGCTCAGCCCCTCTTATAGCGTTGTTAGTTGCAGGTGAAGATTGAAGTTTGTTCCTTGTTGGAACATGGAGATGTTGTTCTTTGTTGGAACATGTTTAATTGTTGGGATATCACAATATATCTTATTTAATTAATGCATCTTTATACTTGGTAAAGGGTGGAAGGCTCGGCCTTATGCCTGGTGTTTTGTTCCACTCTTGCCGCCCTAGTTTCCGTCATATCGGTGTTATGTTCCCGGATTTTGCATTCCTTACGCGGTTGGGTAATAATGGGAACCCCTTGACAGTTCGCCTTAAGTAAAGCTCTTCCAGCAATGCCCAACATTGGTTTTACCATTCGCCACCTAGCCTTTTTCCCTTGGGTTTCGCGGACTCAAGGGTCATCATTATTTTACCCCCCCGGGCCAGTGCTCCTCTGAGTGTTGGTCCAACCTGTCAGCTGCCGGTGACCACCAGGGGCAACTCTGGGCTGGCCTACCCGTACCTAAGACAATCTGAGTGTGCCCTGAGAAAGAGATATGTGCAGCTCCTATTGGGATTTGTCGGCACATTCGGGCGGTGTTGCTGGTTTAGTTTTACCCTGTCGAAATGTCTTGTTGTACCGGGATACCGAGTCTGATCGGAATGTCTCGGGAGGAGGTCTATTCCTTCGTTGACCGTGAGAGCTTGTGATGGGCTAAGTTGGGACACCCCTGCAGGGATTTGAACTTTCGAAAGCCGTGCCCGCGGTTATGGGCAGATGGGAATTTGTTAATGTCTGGTTGTAGATAACTTGAACCTTAACTTAATTAAAATGAGTCAACTGCGTGTGTAACCGTGATGGTCTCTTTCCGGCGGAGTCCGGGAAGTGAACACGGTGTTGGAGTTATGTTTGACGTAGGTTGTTTTAGGATCACTTCTTGATCATAGTTTCTCGATCGTGCTTTGCCTTCTCTTCTCGCTCTCATTTGCGTATGTTAGCCACCATATATGCTAGACGCTTGCTGCAGCTCCACCTCATACCTTTTACCCTACCTATAAGCTTAAATAGTCTTGATCGCGATGGTGCGAGATTGCTGAGTCCCCGTGGCTCACAAATACTTCCAAAACCAGCTTGCAGGTGCCGATGAGTCCGTGCAGATGACGCAACCAAGCTCAGGAGGAGCTCGATGAAGATCTTGTCCTTTGTGTTGTTTTGTTCTAGTTGATCAGTAGTGGAGCCCAGTTGGGGTCGATCGGGGACCTTGTCGCATTTGGGGTTCTTCTTTTATTTTGGCTCCGTAGTCGGGCCCTGATTGTACTTGGTTGATGTAATGCTTTATTCATGTAATTGTGTGAAGTGGCGATTGTAAGCCAACTATGTATCTTTTTCCCTTATGTATTACATGGGTTGTGTGAAGATTACCTCACTTGCGACATTGCTTTCAATGCGGTTATGCCTCTAAGTCGTGCTTCGACACGTAGGAGATATAGCCGCATCGAGGGCGTTACAAGTTGGTAATCAGAGCCTTCCCCGACCTTAGGAGCCCCATTGCTTGATCGTTTTTAGCGACCGAGTTGTGTCTAGAAAAATGTTTTGAGTCATTTTAGGAATTATATATCAGAGAGTTTAGGAATTATTTTTACTTCCCAGTCTCCTCATCGCTCTGGTAAGGCATCCTGACGTAGAGTTTTGACTCTTCTCTTCTCAAATTTCACTAAATTTTTTTTAGGATCACGCGGGTATCTTGGAATCGTTCCGATGGTTTTGTGACGAGAACATTGTCTTGGTGCCTTCTGTCAGGGGTTTTGTGGCAGTGTCCCGGGGAGTTGAGCTCTGAGGTGTTGTCGTCATAATTTTATCGTTGCAGTTCTGGAATACCTGAGTTTAGTATGCCGACATCGAAAATCTCTTTTATGCAGTTTGTTGGTGAGATAACCTCGACGCCACCCAGTACTGGGGCGGGAGTTCGGGAGTATCGCCATAACTTGTATAACGGATGCTTTTCGAAGGTTGAGGTAGACGATTTCCGAAGGTTTCTTGGTTATGTGTTGAAGGATGGATACAGCTGGATGTAGGATTTGTTAGTTTGGGTGAGATATTATGCTTCCCCTGTATCCCCAACACCTGATTGCATAACCGGAAAATTTCGGGAGTTAATAAGTGGGAATTCAAGTAGCTCTTAGGATATCTTTCCGACAGATGTACGATATGAAATTGGGGTTCGACGTCTAGTGATCCGCCTATTCACGGTCGGTTTTACAGTGGTCTCGTTGTGTCTTAAAGAGTCCTTGGCTATGCCGACTCGGGGATGCTTCGTATGTCATGTGCACTGCCTTGTACATGATGGTGCTGTACGATCGAGCCCGTGTAGGCCCCACCACAAAAACTTCGGATGAAATCTCTATCATATGTGTGTTCTGGCTTATTTTGCAAGCCAATCCTTTGTTTTGTTTTGAGTTGTGGTATTCGAGTTGCTTCGAAGTCAAATGTTGATTCCATACCTTTCCTAAGCGGTGTTCTCATATTCCTATGTGAATACCAATCCTTCTTGATCATCAAGATTGTTTTTTGTCAATCCTTTTAACCAGTGTGCTTCTCTTCAAGCGGACCCATTCATTTTCAACATCCGCAAGATTCAATCTCAGCTTTCTCAACGTTGTTCGTTTCATCCATCCCAAGTTGTCTTTTTTTTCCCCCCCCCCCCCCCCTTTTTTTCGAGGACTCGGATGTCTTAATCAAGTATCATTTTATTGATGTGAAGTCTCTCCATTCTTTCCTTCAATATTCTTATCCGGTGATTCTCATGAAGATTTTAACGGAGTTTCTAGTGCACCATTATTCATTCTTTTTCTTCTCCGGTGGAACCAATTCAAGCTTTCGGTGTTGATCATATTCTTTTTCATATTTCAATGTTTTCTCATGCCGGTGCTCCTCATATTCATTCACTTCTCGCTATTCTATTATTCTGGAGTGCTGAACATATCTCCAAGATTCGTGTTTCCACTCTGCTTTCATTTAAACTCTTTCGAGGATGTTATCTTTTTCAAGCCATTTAATTCAACCGGTGCTTTCTCTCTTAAATCATTTCAACGGTGTATCTTTTGAGTGGGCCCTAACCCACAGGTTTTTTTCCAGGATCTTACCTGACTCTTCTTATTTCCCGGAGTTATCCTAAATTCTTGTCAAAGTTTGACGTAAGAATGAATTATCATCAGTCAAGTGCCTTTCTCCAAGATCTTTCAAATTCTTTTCATCGTTGGCTAAACCTTTTCCATTCTTTATTCCGGAGTACCTCAACAATTCTTGGTGTTGTTTCTCGTCGTCATTCTCTGTATTTGAAGACTGAAGAAGAGTTTTCCTCCATATCCTATCCGTTCTCTCAAAGATTCGTGGTTCTAGCTTGTTGCCATTCTCTTGATTGTTTTTGTTCGTGAGAATTCTTTTCACCTATCCGGAGTAATTCAAGAGTCTTCTCAGTTTGTTATCCGGAGTCCATCAATTCAGGTTTATTCATTCTCAGCTTTCAGTTATCATTCTCCAATTTTACCGGTGCATCAAGTGATCTCTAATCAGTTTGTGATCCCTTCGTTCTCATGTATCTAAATCCTCTCAAGCATCTTCGTTCATTTCATAATTCTTCCCGGTGTTCTTTATCTTTTCCTCGATCATTTTAATTCTTACGGTGGTTCTTCCAAGATTTTTGTCTTCCTTCGTTTATCATATTAATTCTTTTGTTGTTTCATTCTACCGGTGGTTCTTTGAATACCTTCTCAAGTTTGACTTATATCTCTCTTAATCCTTTCTACGAGAATAAGTAATATGCCAAATCCATTGCTTGTCATCAATTTAATGGGTGAAGGATAAGCATAATGTAATTTTATTCTTTTTTCATCGAGTATATTCAATTATTTATTACGGAGGCTCATCAAATTCTCGGTTTCACTTGATTCATCTTTTCTTTTCCGGAGCTCCAAGTTTCAACTTATCTCGTCGCAGAGCTCTTCCAATCATCGCAAGGTTTCACCTTGTGTTTTCAACTTCTCTTTCTTGTCGTTACCCTTTGTTACCGGAGTTCTTCATGGAGACTCTACATGGTGGTTCATCAAGGATTTAATTTCCTTCTAGAAGTATTCATCAAGATTCTTTTCAGAGGAATTCAAGCATTCTTCATTTTTCTATCTGGAGTGCAATTCTTTCTTCTGTATCATTGGAGGTGGTATTATGTCATTCTTGATAAATTGAGTTCATGTTCCATGTTTCACATGTTGTTAAGAATGAGATATTTTAAATCCATCAATTTCGTCATTGGAGTTATCTAGAGTCGTATTTCACCTAAAGCTTATCCCAAGGATTAATGCTATTAATGGTGATAATATATGATCCAAGTTCTTCATCTATCCTTCCCGGTGAAATTAGTTTCTTGTCTCCTTGTTGATATCAATCCAATCCATTATTTTCCGTCAGTGGCAGAATTTCACCTCATAATTTTGAGATGTCTTCTATAAGTCCATATCAAGCTTTTCTTTTCATTGTTGGTTTTCCAACAACTCCATTCTAGCATTCTTTTTTCGGAGGCATTGTGATGTTGCTATCCTCAACCCATCTTCTCGCTTTGTCAGGGCCATGTTTTGATCATGCTTATCCATTTAACCGGAGTGTCGTGCCCTCTTTTCAAGTTCTATCACCTTATCAAGTTCTTATTCTATTCCTTTCTTTTCAACCGGAGTGCTGCCCGAATTTGGTCTTCCGTGCTCCCCTCCCTTAACCGGAGTGTTTTTCAACTTTGTTCTTCCTCGTTGTTTTATTTCTTCCAATTTGTTCAACCTCTTAAGGTTCTGTGGTTTCACTCGTTCATCAAAGAAGCAACTTAGTTTTACCATTTCTCTTCCTTTTCCGTTGCCCCACCGGTGCCATTCTAGATCTCGGGACGAGATCCTCTCGTAGTGGTGGAGTGTTGTAACGCCCCAAGACCGGAGCTTCAGATGCTTTCCATGTTTCCGGGTTTCGTCGTGTGATTTGTTTGGTTCGTCGTTTTCATCTTTGCATCATGTGCATTTGCATCATGTCATCATGCCATCATCTCATAAATCTTTTGCATCTCAACTAAATAAATTGTGTGGATCTTCGATCCATTTAAATTGAGGGAAGACTTCTTTTTATAACATATCCTCCCAATATTAGGGAGCTATATTAAATATCCCATTAACTTGGAATCACCCATCACACAATTGCATTACTCTTCAACTCTTCTTCTATCCGACTTAACTTCATATATTTTCCTTGTCATCTCTCTCTCAAGCCATACCCATGCATCATCCCTCCCACTTCCTTCGTTTTTCATGTCTTTGCAAGCGACCTTATTCCTCCTCCATTAATGTTCATCTTTTCCCTATAAATCTTGCCTTTTTCCTACACCCTCTCTGTCAGATTTCATCCCATTTGAAGTTGTTTTGGTCAGGTTCAAAAATGATTGAAGTTTGAAAATAATTCAAACTCTAATTATTTTTCTACCTTCTAAAAATGCCGGAGCAATTTATTCAAACCCTACATAAATCCAGGGTTCTAGATACATTTTTATATATCTCATATTCCTAACCAAAACCCCCTGGATTTTCCCCTTTATTGATTGTTTATTTATATAAACAATAATTTAAGGAAAGGAAGATTTTGGAAAGGAGAGAGCCCAGCAGCCGCACCAGTTGGCCAAGGCCCAGCTGGCGCCCTTCCCACTGGGCCGGCTCCAAGGCCCAGCCGCCCCCACCAGTTCCATAACCCTAGCCCGATCCCCTCGCTCGCTAGCCCTCTCTCTCTCTCTCTCTCTCTCGATCCCTTGCCTCTCCCTCGACTCCCTCCTGCGTCGCCACACACATCTCACAGGAGAGGAGCGCCCGCGCCCGAGACCTTCTATGCCCGTTCCCCTTTGCCTCCTCCCGAGCGCCCCTCCTTCCAGCAAGCGCGCCCGCCGGCGTCGACCACCACCACCAGGAGCTCCGCCGCCCCTCTGCTCCTGTTTTCCTCTCCTGCGCCTCCGCCGGCGTGGAGCCGCGCCAAGACGCCGCTGCTACTCTGCTTCCTGACGAGTAGAGGACGAGGCGCCCGCTCACCCGCATCTCGCGTTGACCGCGGCTGTTGCCCCGCATCGCCAGCAGCAAGCCACCGCCGTTTCCTCTGTTTCGAGCCCTTGTGCTGCTGCTGTCGCGCCCTGCTTCGTCTGAAGCTCCAGCGCCAAGTCCCTCGCCAAGCCACCGCCATTTGCCCTACCGCCGGCCGGCCTCCTTGTTCGGATCCGGCCGAGCTCTCCCCGTCACCGGTTGCCTCGCCGACCCACCGCTTCTCGCGCCTGCCATCCCGTTCCTTGCCTTGCTGCTGCAGCCGCCCCCTTGGCATGGCCATCGCCGAGTTCCCCCAGGACCCGTGGAGCATGTGCGGGAGAACCAAGTCCGAAGACTACCGTGGCTGCGATCTCGCCCAGTAACACTACTGTTCGGCAAGACCGTCTCGGATTTTCGCCAAGTTCCACTACCGTCACCCCTCAAAACGCAAAGTACCCCCAACGGACTCGACAAGACCCACATGCACGATTACGCCCGGCGATGCGACAAGTACATCTACCGACGACCCTCGAACGTGTCAAGTACCACTACCGTCAAGTACCTCTTCACAAGACCAAGTCCCTCTACGAAAACGTTGTACGACTACTTCCGTGGCCGAAGGCCCGTGTACAACTACCGTCGCCGTGAACGACTACTTCCTCTACTTCCTCTACGAACCCGAACCGCTCCGAGAATGCACCTGGAAGGTATAACCGCCGAGACGATGACCCGTGGATGAATGCATGTTTGGATGTTGTATCCGCCCGTGATCGTTGGATGTTTCCCTCGCTTGTCACCGTCGTCGACCCGTGGGAACCCGGTTGCCGGGATCACCCCACCTTCTATCGCATGCCACGCTCCCGTCACTTTTCCTTTTGCACCGGTATCTCCGTGAGTTGTCGGATGATCCGGAATGTTGCCGTGGCACCGTTTCGTTATCGTCGCCGTGGCACCCCTTTCTTTCTACTACGGTGACAAATGCTTCCTAATGCTCTTGTCAACTTTTAATAAAATTGCATAAACTTGAACATGTCATGCGCATCATGATAATAACATTTAAATGTTAAAATTGTTGTTGCACCAAATTGATAATTGCATATGGGGATTTACCGGATCTGTTGTCTGTTATCTCCGGCCTCATTTAAACTTGCCTAAATGTTTAGTTTTCTTATGCTTCCCCTCTTGCCATGCTAACAACATTTAATATTGTTGAGTACCTAAACGAGAGAGAACTAAATAACTTGAATGTGGTGTTTCGAGTACCACACTCTTTGTTTTTTAGCTGATTTCTTTGCTCTGCCAACTGACAGGTGGGACCCAGAAACCAGGTGACAATTTCACCAGTCAACAAAGTGCCACGTCGACTATGTGGTCGGTAAGTAGGGTGCAATACGGTGCTCTACGATGAGCTAGTGATCGTATAATCACCGCAAAACTATATATAGTGACCGTAAAGAGCGTATTGTTACATACGTTGACCGCCAGTGTATTTTTCTTATTTCAAATTAAGCCATATTAACCGGAAAGGACGCAGTATGGACTAGTACTAGTACTGCTTTGATGTGTCCCGTCAACTCACCGAACGAGGAGAAGCTTGCTTACTACGCCTCTCCCTCGCCCACGCGCACGGTGGTTCACAGGACGAGGAGAGGGGTTTGACTACAGCGCCCTCTCCCTCGCCCTCGCGGTGGACGTGCAACAGTTCAATCGGTGTCAGATTGCCAGAAGCATAATGTGTATTGTAGTATCATCATTGTTGGACCTTCAGAAGAGGCGAAGAGCCAAGTGCAAGGTTCACACGAGT
The DNA here is from genome assembly GCF_003073215.2 of Triticum urartu. Lineage (NCBI taxonomy): Eukaryota > Viridiplantae > Streptophyta > Magnoliopsida > Poales > Poaceae > Triticum > Triticum urartu. Next base: position 373,554,849 of record NC_053024.1, read on the forward strand.
ACGAATTGTTGAACCTCCCAAAGAGGCAAAGAGCCAAGCGCAAGGTTTTATAGGAGTTGTCGTCCTAGCAGGAGCGTATTACAACTATAGCGAACGATGCTACTGTATGATGCCGCCATGTCACATATATCCAAAGCTGTGCCACCTTTTTTCTCTCAAAGAGCGTGTTGGAGCCCGTGCAACAACCACACAAGTTGCACATACACATAACACATTTACTAGTAATAAATTCTAAAGGACAAATGCCAGTATGCCACACAAGTTCATCTCCAATTCATGTGATAAATTTGTGCACAACTAGTCTACATATATTCACAGCGCTACCGTTCACAATTTACCGTACTCCACTTACACGTTATAGATGGGCTGCATGTCCTCCTCCAGGTTCCAGTCCCAGGTGTTCTTCATGGATGGCATGATCCATAGCGGTGGGCAACGGGAATCATTGTCACAGCTTTCTAGTCTGGTTCCACACGATGGATACTCATCCAAGCTAAAGCGGCATAAATCAGGGATAGCGTGTCCCATCATGTCGTTCATCCGGCAGTGCGCGCTGAAGACACAATCATGCTTCATGAACGGCAGGCCTTCCGTGTCGTGCATGGAAGGTGGCATCCGCTTCACAATGGGGTAGCTGTCCCCAATGAAAAGTGAGTACTCTCCAAGAGTGTTCCTCGGCACCCACGTAGCATCACGGGGGTCGAACTCGGCGCTGTTCATCTGGTACATGCGGCATCTCAGATCTGGACACATGGTGACATACATTGTCAAGGTCCATGCATAATAATATTGTGCTCAAATATGGCGGTCAGTAATACTATGCAGCAAATAGTACTACTCCGGTATAGAGGAAGTAAAATAACCGGCTTATTATATATAGCCACTGTTGGCTACATGGATGAGATAGTAAGACATGGAAAAACAAAAATGGTGGCAGCTAGCGGGTTCAAGTCTTCAAGGGCCTAGCTAGCTATACGCGTCCTCCAAGGTAAAAAGTACTCCTACTAGTACGTAAGTAGAGTACTAGTACAACAATGAAGAGAAGGCGAGAGGGTTAAAAAATGGAATACATGGGTAGATGGTGACGGTCCGATCATGGTAGATTGTGTGACCATGTTGCACATCAGTGGTACCATGGGTAACGACTGCTAATATAGTTGATCCTAATATGCCAAAGTCATCTACAAGGTTCCATGTTAGACCGAATCGCGGATGCAAATGCACATCCAGGATCGGCGATCTTATTTTGATCGCGGGATGACTGGTCCCTGCAAAATAATGGAGTACCATTAGGGATGCAAATGATGGTTTGTGCATTCCTTTTGTAAGCTCCTGTACCGTAGGATGGCAACCAGATGAAACAAGTCCCCTAGCTTGTCACCGCGAAGATGCGGCCTAGATGGCGCACATCGTCTTCAAACGTGTAGGGGTGCAAATCTGCCGCCACCAACATGCGCCAGCCTCTGCCGTTACTGCCTCTTGCATTGATGGAAATCCTTATGTCGAACACTGCGATGAGATAGTAATCATTGTAGCTGCGTCGCTTTGTCGGCGGGTCCGCAATTGCTATCTTCTTCAATCTCATGTAGGCATCATCATACGTACTCAAGCCCTGCTAGTCCGGAAGGCCGATGCCAATGGTGGAGAAGGGGTCTGCCGGAACGGCCGCACTGCTATGGATGTGCAAAATGATGGTGGTATCCGGCCTGAGGTATGCAAGCCAATCTTCGTTGGCACCGACCCAGACCTATATATAAGACGGTGGGCAGCGGAGAAATTACGGGATGGAAATGCAATAACTAAGTACTACATGATCAAACTCCATTATTAACCTGCTCATCGGACAAAATCCGACTACCTCTCAATGTCAGCAACTCTAGCGGAGTCAACGTGCAACCATGGCCAGGGAGCGGTGGACCGTTCGAAGGATTGTCCCATAGAAGAACCTTCTCCTCGAGGACGCATGGAAGACCAACAAGTATGGCCTTTTCCCAAGCCATTTTAAGCACCGTCTTGTAAAAGTTAGTGCAGGAAGCACCGAGTCTTGCGGCGGTGAGGACGTCGGAGCTGCTCCCAAAGGATCGTTGTCCAAGGTCTCCCAGCCCCGACGACGAGGAGAACCGCCTGGCGAATCCATGGGAGCAGCGACGAACTGCCTTCTCTTCAGGGGGAGGGGAACTGGCGAGGAGATAAGAGCGTAGTAACCGCAGGGCCTCGTCCCTTCCAACTATAGAGTGTAGTAAGCGAAGGGGTGAGGCTATTATTTACTACTAGTACTAGCATTATGGGATGTTATGGGATTGCATTATACTCTAAATAATAGCACTAGTAAGAAATTTTTGGCACTAGCTAGTAGTTTTTGGCGTGGATTAAGAAATTTTGGGTATGTTTTTGCTATTTTTTGTACACGCCAACTAGTGTCAAAAAACGTCTTACATTACGTGACGGAGGAGTACGTACTCGTACTGTAGCAGTACTAGTACTACTTTCTCAACTAGTAGTGCGAGGGTACTACTAGTGCTATGTACTGTACTTCTAGTATAGTGCACCAGTTTTGAACTCTTGAATCTCAGGGCCAAGGAGCTACAGTTGAAAGTGGAGGGTACTACTGTTCTCTAGAACCATCGCTGTACTATCAATGCAGGGAAAGTACACATGCGTAGTGGCCTAGTGGGTACTCTCGGTGCTCTATTCAGCCGCTCCTCTCACATAGCTAGCCTACTCGGCCTCTCCTCTCATGCACACACTAGCAGCCTGTTTATCAGCGACGGTTAGTATGGGGGCAGAACATTTGAGTTATTTGATACAGCGAGACTAGGCTTTTCGCTTCCATTTGTGGAGGTGTAATGGATCTCATCGAACTTTGTTAGTAGTTCCTTCTTTATGAATGAGATGAAGCAAAGCTTTTGCCTCCGTTTTAAAAAAACACGTCAAGAGGAATTTCTTTTATAGTAGAGCCGATAATGGAGTGAAGTCCATGCGTGCAACGCCACAAGCTACAGAGTAGTAGCAGAGCAGTTTACGTACAAAGCCATATTGCAAAGTTCCCATTGCCCCACCAGGCTTTTCCGGCTCCTCAGGCTTAATTGGGAGGCACTAGTTTAAATATGCTACTAGCTGATGAGGAAGCTGCAAGCGAGGTGCGGCTAGGGCGAGAATGCGAGCCACGAGATGCAGGGAAGGAAAACCCGTTCACGTGGCTAGGCTATCCAGTGCACCCAGATTGTGGTGCCGCACGTCCGTTTGACTTCAAAACTCAAACTACCCATGTAAAATATTGGCTCGCAGCGAAGTTACTATTTAAAAAAAGACTGCCGTGCGTTCGGCCGGGATCGAACCCACAAAACGAGGTATACACTTCCGCGACCAGTAGTAGTACTCGTTGGAGTACAACGCAACCTAGAATCACCTTTTGTCGCTAGTAGTACATTGTTCCTTAGGCTGGCCATAGTGGGGGTAACATGCACTTGGGACTAGCAAACATGCTTATGTGGCACATAATTAAAGAAGAGAGAGAGAGTGTTAGAGTAACATAGGTAGATACCGTATCATGTTAACTGTTATGCTACTTTGTGTCATGCATGGCAATAAATATGATCATCTATGATACTAGTTTATGATACTATGCACTATGGAGGTAGTATCATACGCATGTTACTAGCATATGATACTCCCCACTATGAGTAGCCTTAAAAGAAACCCCTAATAATGCAAGAAACCACTAATAATGCCAAGAAACTACTACCACTTGCATACGTGGCAGACTTAAGATAAGACTACCTTATCAACCATTGTACATGCTCTTACCAACCAGCCCTACCAAGAAACGACTACTCTACAAAGTGCCGTTATAGGCACGTTTCAACCCATGGCCCTGTTTGGATACATTTGTTGTCAATCTAACCCTGCCATCCAAACACCACTTTGGTTAGAGTTAGTTCAGACTTAGAATCTAACCTCTGACTTAGAGTTCCAAACAGGGCCCATGTCGCCCTAGTTCAGGGTTAGAATCTAACCTCTGACTTAGAGTTCCAAACAGGGCCCATGTCGCCCATTAAGTCAACACCTTCTATTCGACCGGGCGTTATGACTTGTGGGACCTACATGTCAGTATGCACAAAAATCCCCGAGTGACCTCGTACATCCAGCCCGTCCACCTAGTCATCCTCGGCCACGGGACGCAGCTACCGCCGCCGGCAGAAGGCGAGGTCAAAACCGCCGGCGGTGCGGAGCCCATCTTGCGGCAGCCCGGATGCCAGCTCCGTCCGGCGCTCGCGGCCGCTAGCTAGCCAAGATAGCTCCATCCAGCTGCTTGTCTGCAAGGTTTGCTAGCTAGATTGGCATGGTGGCGCGACGGCTTGCTCGCGCGCGCCGCGCTAAGGCCAGCCATCTGGCTCGAGCGAAGGCCAGTGCAGCGTCTTGCTCGCTCGTGAGTCACGCTAGGGCTAGCCTGCCAACCCGTGCGGAGGCCAGCGCGGCGTCTGGCCCGTCCGGCGGAGCGGCAGCCAACTCGCTCATCACCAGTGCCACCGACGAACATGCATCAGTACTATTTGAAGTAATGTTCAGGAAAAATAATGATTTGAGGGGGAATAACAGGATAGAAGGTCAGATGTGGGTCCCTCGTGTCAACGGTCAAACAAATTGTGTTGGTTTAAGCTGCCTTGTTAGCACGGACATGTGGGCCAACCCTGTAATAAATGGGTTTAAACTAACCTAATCGGTAGGTAGTAGTTTTTGGCGTGGATTAAGAAATTTTGGGTATGTTTTTGCTATTTTTTGTACAATAGATTCTTCCTAGGGCTGGTTGAAAGTGGTAGTTTTTTTGTTAAATACTCTACATATTGTAAGTAGGAGTGAAAGTTAAGCTTTGGAACCGAATAAGCAAGGCTAGTTACATAGTGCATATGTGTACATGATTGAAAGTAAATATCAACCATGAGTGACTAATATCTTGATGGAAAACTAGGGAATTTTTTTTGCATGGTTGGAAATACTAGCAATGTTCATGTGCTTTGCAACGGATCATAATTAGAATAATACTTATTCACAAACTTGATACAAAACACTCTAATTTTGATATACATATATCACTAGAGATATATTATGTTTCAATTAGAATATATTCCTTGGGCTGTTTTGGTGAGGTCAGGGAGGGATGTGGTTAGTTTTAAGATACTAATTATGGGTTTTTTCTGCAAATTGGTAGACAAGTGGGATGTTTGTGAGAAAAGGCAACAACTTACCCCAGAGTCGTTAGATGTAGATCTAATGGTCACAAACGACGGATGGCAGACACACCATCATCACCAACTTAGTCTTCTGTAGGAGTACTAGCAAGATCCGTGCATTGCACGGAACATCAAGATGCATTTTTTATAAGAACACTCATTGTGATTGACCCATGCGGGAGTAACCCCATGTGTAAAAACTAATGATATCTCAAGAAATGGGAGATAAGGTGAAGAGGAGTGGGGCGTGGTGGTGATTGGTGGTCGGACTGAGCGGAGGCATGTGGATTGATGACGCCGGCAGCGGCCACCAGGCCAGTTTGTTCCAGAGGCTTCCTTTCTTAATTTCTCAACAATGAGGTTGTTGGAGATAAGGATGAACGAGGGAAGGTGGAGTGGGGTGCGGGTATCTTTTAGTTTAATTTCCATCAGTCAGATATAGATCGGAGGGTCTATATTGCAAGATGGCACGCGTACCATCATCACCAACTCGGTTTTTTATAAGATAAGAAATATAAGTATGGACATACAAACGTATTATCGATACTTGTTTCCGTAAACTAGCATCTACATTCTATTCAATGCCTCAACATGTGAGGCCTTAGCACAATGACTTCTCGACTGTGTTAAACAAAGGTTTTCCCATCACCGATAAGGAGGGGGTGACGGCGGCGCACTTTTTGTCTTGCTCTAGTCCTACTAGTCATACTAGGTGGTCTAATCACGTGTAGATATATTCTTTTTCACGTCTCGTGTTCGCCGTACTGCCACGACTGTTGATGAATAGACGGTAAGTTATTCACGGGGAAACACTTGTTGAGCGTGTTTACGAGAGAGAGAGAGAGAGACAGTGTGCATGTGTGATATGTCTAGAGACTGAGGCAATGACAACAGATTCTTTATGTCTATGTGTGTGGAGGATAGAGAGAGACATGTACATGGGGCTTTGTGTTGTGTAACATGGAGACACATATACATAATTAGAGAGTGAGTGTGCGAGATACACATGCGGACATGGGGAGAGATGAGGATCCGGATTAATGGGTGTTTGTGTGTGTCTATGTGTGTTTGTGCGCGCGTTTGTGTGTGAGAGGGAGTGTGTGTATGTGGAGTAGAGAGACCACTAATGATGCAAACCTAGTATAAGGGAAGGGGGAATGGTGTGACATGTGTAGTAGCGGGATAGCATGGGTGCGGGCGGGGGAGCAGACTATTTGGAAGAGACATTGATTGTGTGTGGGAGAGGGGTGTGAGAGCGAGCGAGCGAGAGAGAGAGAGAGCTAGCGATGGAGAGAGAGAGAGAGAGGAAGAGAGGGGGTGAGAGAGGGGGCGTTTGTGTCCATAAATGGCGTATAGATAGGGAGACAATGTTGATGTTGTTTGAAATTGGCCTATGTATGGAGATGCAAGGGAAGCGAGTCATCGTGTGTGTGATAGGGACTTCATGAGGGATCTAGAATAGATGGTGTAGAGAACAATGTGAGAGATAGAGAATGATGATACATTAGGGAGCTATGGAAAGAGTCACGACATATATGTATACATGGAGGAGCTGGGGTGGGTCCGCATGTGGGAGAGATAGAAAGAGGAGAGTGGTGCACAAGGAGACAAAGTGTGCTTGTTTTGCAGTGGGGGTGGTGTGTGAGGTGAGTGTGCGAGAACCACATAACTAGGGAGATAGACGTTTGGGGGCGACGTTTTGTGTGTATGGGAAAGATACACTCTACATAGTGCGTGTGCTTGGGAAAGAGAGATGCCGGGAGACCTAGCTAGAGAGTGGGGGAAGAGATGTGTGCATGCCCAAGAGATAAAGTGATAGAGACCTATATTGGGGTCCAGACTTTAGAAGAGAGAGGGGTGTTAATGTGCTCGTGTGTTGGTGTTTGGGGGAGAGAACGACTTCTCTCTCTCTCTCTCTCTGTGTGTGTGTGTCCACACTCACCTCACTATTGGGGGCTGCTTTGGTAACTCCATTGTTTTCCCCTCTTTGCCCCCAACATTCTTCCCCAGAGCCCCTCCCCTTCCCCTCCGCGACCCGCCCCCCCAACCACGTCAAGCCGCTGAATCTAGTCCTCTGCCGCAGCGCTGGGCCTCACACCCCGACGGATCTACCTTCCGCACCTTGGAACCCCCAACTTCCAACGCACCACTTCACCAGAGCCGCTTCAGCGACTGGCTTGTACACCACTCCAGATCTCCTTGACCACCATCATGGTCCACCGCACCGGATCTGCTTAACCGGCGCCCTCGTCCACCACAGTGTAGGCCCTTCACTGACTCCCTCGTCCGTCCCTTCACTAGCCCTTCATACAAGCCCTCGTCCGCCGCAACAGATCCGCCTCACCGAAAGCACTGTACAACGCGCCCGCCGAAGCCTTCGTCCACTGCACCGGACCCGCTCCATGGACGCCATATTCAACTCCACCGGCCCTGCTTTACCGACGCCGCAACCTCATCAGGTTATTTCGATCTGTACTCCTTCGGTTTTTCTCTTTATCGTGCAACTGTTCACTTACCACAGATGAGCTTTCTTGTATGTCGACAGACGCTGCAACCGTAGCACCGGAGCCGCTTCAGCGACGGCGACAGCCGGCCCAAACTCAACCGCAACATGAGCACCATCGACGATCCTTAGCTATCAAGTATGCCAACGATACCCATACGCCGCCGAGAATCAGGTACTATTATCCAACAGCCGGCGCCTACGTTCACTTTCTTAGCATAAGCACCGCACCTTTGAATTTCTTCAGGGCATCATTCAGTTTTTCATGAGACGCGTTATTTTGCTTGCACCTGTAGGGCCATACGTCTGGCAGTGAACATGTTACATGTGCTAAATTACATACCAGCGCACATATAGTTAATATGCTTTAGTTTTGTCCTAAGTATTACTGTACTTCCTAGATATCACTACCTACTATTTTACTTCTTGCATGCTATATTTATGATAATGGTGTTGTTCTGATGCCACCTGTTGGTTCCATCAAACTGCTTCATGTTCTCTATGCTTAATTACACATCAGCAAACTAGCATGTGGTTCCGCTGGTTTTTGTTCGTTTTACCCTACATTTTCTAATGCTAGCTATTACATCACTGCTACGAGCCTATGTTCATTACTTTTTGTGTGTGTTCTTGATCTTCCCAAGTTGCATGACTAATTTGATACTTCTATTAATTATGGAGCTGCCAACCCCATCAAGCAAAATATTTGTTCTTTTGGGGCTGGCACCTCGAACAAGCATAAAAATAGAGGGAAGCAAATATATTGTCGTGTATGCACACACCCTTCTTTCATTAGTTTAGATGAACCATTGATGATCAATTCGAACTAGTGCATGCGATTAGAATTAATTTTACCTAAACAGAGGGTGCAGAATAAACTACAACAAGTAGATTTGTAACCACCGGATGCTGACGATATCTTCAAAGAACATTGCAATAACAGCGATGCTTCACAACAACATATGGTAAGCTAGTGTGTTTTAGTACATGTGAAATGTAATGCGTCTAGGCCGCTTTCTTGGCTTGTGCCCTCAACCTGTAATCCTACAGAATAACAAATAGTTTAGTTGTCTGCTTTGCTGTATTGCTTGATTCGAATGCTTGTTTGTTACTTGTTACGCTATACCTGAGTTGGCCAATATGTCAGTAGTGCCTGCTGCACTATCGTAAAGAAATGCATGCCTAGTTCATTTGAGTCCTTAACTTTTCCTCTGAACTTCATCACAAGACTGTCTTCATAGTTTATATGAGGCCACACTGTTAAGTGCTTTCTTAGATTATTTCAACTGCTTAGATGCCTTGGCAACTTAAATATAGCGGTGGCACACTCCCTTTCAACTAGGGATGTCAACTGGGTCTCGTTTAATCCCGATTAAAGTCCACTAGTGGTATGATAGTTCAAAATAGTTTTTGTTTGTTGAGGAAAATGAACCAGGGAGCTAGCAAAAACTAACTAGATGGGACTGGCGAATGTCGTTTATTTTCCACTTACATCCCTAGTTTCATCTTACCATTTTAATTTCTTTTCGGCTGATGCTGCTTTGAACCATTTAAATATAGCTTGCTATGCTCGACAATAATTCACATGTCGTTTACCATGTAAGCTTACTGCCTTGATCATGCGATAACTATCTCTTATGTCCAGCGGAAACCTTTCAGGATGCCGTTCACACTAGGACACAATGTACAACCCCATAATCTATTTGTGGAAGCAGTGCGCCATCCATGTTACCAGATGGTAGCAGTTTAGAGGCAACACCGCCGGAGAGCAGTCTGAGCACAGATATTATAGTTCTTGAGGCTCTACTAGAGGCCGAAAGAGATGGTGTGGTTGCCATGAATGAGGTAATCTCGATCTTGAGGCTGGAAATTATGCAATTAGCTGCACACATTATGCAAGCAACCCAAGAATTGGAGGAAGTAAGAATGTTGCATTCGAAGACTGAGGAGGCCCTGCTGCTTCTGCTATCTGAAGCTCAGGGCAATCCCAGTTCTTCTTTAGATAGCAGTTGAAATTGTCATTAGATTATTGTACTTGCATGTTGTGTCATGTCTCTAAATGGATTATGTTGTAAGACCCCCTATGTTGTCCATGTGTTGTAATGATCCGAATTTTTTAGGCGAGGTAATCCTCAGTACTTTTATGATTGACATAAGGTGAACTATTTTTCGTGTGAGCATATTGTATTGGATGAAATAACTGTTTGACTCAAAGTGTATCCAACCTACTAAATTCGAAGATCACGACATTTCTAAATCATAATCATATATAAAGGTGGAATAAATCTTTGTTGTGGTTTTGAAGAAATAAATAACAAAACATAGAATTATCTGTGGATATTCGTAATCGAATAAAAATTGGATTTGGATTTAGTTGCCAGGGCCCAGGGCAAATGTGAATGCTAATTCTCGCAAGTTTTGTACGAAGCGGCTAAACACCCACTATCATTTGTGGGCTGCCCGAAGCAAGTGTTTGCGAGATGGAAATTACTGTCTACTCCTGACACTTGACATCCTTATCGACCTAATGCGGAGCATCCTACGATCATCCCCATGTACACTCAAGCATACGCCTTTGGGCCTAAGGTGAACTTGCTCCTTCCCGAATCTTCCCTTTCCGCATGTAAGACATGGATGCTACTTCAAGTGCGGACCTTGTGCATACTCAGGTACACCCGAGGAGACCATGGAGAACCCAAGGACCAAGGCCAAGCGTGTGCGGAAGCGACGACGGAAGAAGAGGGAGACAACTCCAGGACCCGGACATCCGGCCCCAGGCCCGGACATCCGGCCGCTGGAGACGACCCCTACAGCAACAGCCTTCCAGCCGCCAAGTGCTACAGGCCTCGGACATCCGGTGTCAACCCCGGACATCTGGCGCCTCGCCAAGTCCCGGACATCCGACCCCGCCCCCAGAAGTCTGGCACTCGCCAACCAGAGAGCAGAAGAATCGGGAAACTCCAGCCCGGACATCCGGCTCTTCATGAGCCGCCGGACATCCGGCCCCCAGCCCGGACATCTGGCACCTGCCTGTGCGTAGAGATCGGGCCAAGGGCCCATGTATCCCCCCTCTCACTTACCCCTTCATGGGCTAGCACTATATATACTCCCCCACCTCCTCCTAGTTAGGGTGAGCGTTGGTTTAGCTCATTTTGAGAGATAGAGCTTCGCTCATCCATATCGGATCTACTCCTTGAGAGAGACCGCGGCCCGTCTTCGGAGAAGATACACTTGGATTCAAGACCTCCTCACGGAGAAGACCATCAAGACCTCCTCATGGAGAAGACCGGTTACCGTGTATCATCCCTAGTTGACCGTGGACCGTGTATCGTTCTATGTATCTGAGGGTCTAGCACTTATGTGACTTGTTCTTGTTATTTTGAGTGTTCCTCTTTATCTCCTTTTGTGTTTCCCCCATTTTCCCCATTTGTTCTTCGTGTTCTTCGCGGGATTCCGCTCCTTTCGTGAAAGATCGGGCGATTTTAGGGTTCTACCCTACATCATCTTGGTATCATGAGCCACGTTGATCACGATTTCGGAGCCTCCCCATTGTGTTTTCTAGCCTAATTTTGTTGTGTTCTTCCCCAATTTTGAAAATCCCCACCAAAAATAGCCCCAATTTTTTTTTGTGATTTGTTGGTTTGATGAAGTTTTGTTGATTTTGATCCATGGATTTGCTTGGTTTCGAGTGGATCTAGCATATGCCCAAGTGTCCCCACTTTCCATCCACGAAATCCCATCAATTTTGCCCCCAAATTCATCTATTTCCGCCCCCAAATCGAGTTTTGATGTCCCAATCGAGATTTGGAATCGTCGGGCCGGACATCCAGGCCCCAAGCCGGACATCCGGCTCCTGGAGCATAAAATCCGCATGGTTCTGGACATCAGCCCCGGATATCCGGCCCCCACCCCCGGATGTCCGGCCCGTGACATCTCAGCCACCCCCGTTTCACCGTTTTGTCCATAACTAATTCATCCGGAGTCTGATTTTTGCGTTCTTTAGCTCGTTGAAAAGCCCTTGACATCCTCCTTCAAAAAAAAATATTAGCATCACCATTTTACTCCATCATTTTTTTGGAACTTTGGCATCTTTGCCTAGGGCTTCCACCACAACCTCCGCATAACCACCACTGACTTCCGCAACCTAACCAATTTTGTTCCCCATCGCATTAGTGGTTGCTTGAGGAGTGACTTGAGTCTCCTAAGGTGTCTAGGCTACTTAGGGACGGTTGCTTCTTCATGAACCACCACCACCACTACCGCATAGGCTTGACCACCATACACTTCCACCACCCCAACTTAACCCGATTTTGTTCGTGTTGTGAGTCGTGTCTCCTAAGGTGTTTCGGCTACTTAGGGACCGTGCTTTCAACTCCGACATCATGTATAGTACACCACCTTACCCTACACTTCCGCATTGCCTACTCGCAAAAACCCATCATTGCATTTCCGCAATTCCTTTGAGCTTCCGCAACCACCATCGCATCCCGCTACCACCATTTGACATTTGAGATTTTGAGTTCGCGGTTTTTCCATTTCCTAAGGTGTTTCGGCTACTTAGGGACGATTCTCCATCATCTTGGTATCTCAATCAAGATCACCGCCACTCATCATCGCCAAGGACGGTAACCTCCATATCATCTCGGTATCGTGGTATCCCTCCATTGTATATTCCCTTGCCATTGCATTGATAACCCCTTTGCGTTACTTGCCTATCGAGACTAGCCATTTGAGTATTGCCGGCAACTTTACTTGTGCACATTAGTGATCTACTCCATACATTGCATACATACCATATCATATTGGTATCATACCATCTCGTGTGCCTCAAGTTTGTTCCCATATATACCCAATTGCTACCTTGGTTTGTGCATCTCACAAAGTGGCCATACAAAAAAGAAAAGAAGAATAAGCTTTTAAGCAAAGAAAAAGAGAGAGCAAAGAAGCTTGTAAGCAAGAGCCATATCATCGTACCACATTGCATATAAGATTGTCATATCCGATCATCTTGGATCATACCACCGGAACATACACACATAGCATACTTGGGATAGAAAGTCAATACATTTTGCATATCATAGGTTGTGCACAAGTGTCGTATCCGCCTATAGAGCAATCGTGCTAGCGTCTCTCTTGAGTTGTGCAACACGAGCATTTTCCGTGGATTCCACATTTTGTGCTCATCCTTGGTTGCATTTATCTATCCGTGTGTGCGTTTCCGTGTGCCATTCATTGCTATTGGTCTACTTGTTTCACTTGCTAATTTGTGAATCTCTTTCAACATTATTGACTCTTGCTAACATTTTACATCAAATTTTTGTGCCACTATCCTCACCGAGCTCTACCATAAGCCTTATTTGTGTAGGTGTGAGAAACCGACAAGAATTGGTACCAATTGTGCTATTTCCTTGTCCACATTGGAGTGATCATTGATCCACTTTCAACTTCGGTCAATGTACATTTGGTATTCATTCTTCTCTTTCTACCACTCACATTTTTCTCTTGGAGTGATGAATAGGCAAGGCATTTCATCTCCGGTCTTCCACAACAACGACGGCGTGAACAACTACATCACCAAAGCGTCAATCTTCGATCTACAATGACAAATGCAAGGCGCACAATCACGATTGCGGGATTGCATCGAGAACCTCTCCATTGACATCCGCCACTCCGAAGTGAGGAAAAGGGACTACATCGACAACAAGCTTTCCGCACAAAAGGAGCAAGATGCAAGGATGGAGGAGATTCGGACCTTGTTGATCAACCGTTCTTCCCCTTCATCATCCTCAAGGTGGCGGCGAGCAAGTCAATCATCTTCGGAGCGCCCAAGCGGCGCAAGCGCAAGTCGTCCACGTCCACATCTCCATAGCGACCACCATCACGTTCGTGATCCACCTCGTCATGAAGGGAAAGTCACCTCCAAGCAACATGTGCACGAGACGACGAAAGACATCTACGACGAGCTCAAGTGCGACAACGCCAACATCATCATGACGATGCTCACCAAGCGCAAATGCACAAGTCCCAACAAGCTCTACTTCACGCCAAGTCCAAACTTCATGACCATAAGAGAAGACCGTGAGACGAGCACCACCAAGACGGAGCTACGACTACACCAACCACTTTGGCATCTTCGCCAAGTGCTATCAAGGCATCTTCGCCTTTGGACGTATGGCATCTTCGCCTACTTCCCAAGAGTTCTCCTACATCGACATCTTCAAGTACAAGGCGACCACCTATGAGCGAGGGCGGCACTTCCATCTTCGGAAGCCCCCCAAGGAAGATGGCCGCGCATGGGACATTCCCTTCGGTCATGGAGACAAGCTATGAGGTGCCACATCATATGGGCCTCCTACAACAAGACGACGACAAGAAGGTCGAGCAAGGGCCATCCCCTTCGACCACGACGACAAGCACAAACCTCTTCAACAACATGAAGATGGCGCCCATATTGGAGTCATACTCCGAGTCAAGCTACGAGACCGCACATGAGACCTTATCTTTGGTCTTGGAGGAGAGTGATGATGTGCCATCTTCGTCCTTCATCCACGGCTACGACCACGACATGATTGAGCATGGAGACATTTGCACCTACATCTCTCCTACACCCACATATGAAGAGATGCCCCAAATCCCATGTGAGGAGAGCCACCACCACATGAGTGACATGAGTGACTCCACCATATGTGACATTGAGTGCATTTCCTATGAGAGGATGAGTGTGACCACCACTAGCCCCACACTTGAGAGCATGCCACACATCCTATGTGAGGTTGAGAGCCATTTGAGTGACTCCACCAACCATATGAGTGAGAGCATCCAAGAGGGAGTGAGTGAGCCACCACACTTAGTGAGTGAGGTAGTTGACACGGCACGTGAGGCCACTATGATTTCTAACAACTTAACCTCTACTCCGAGTGTGTTTTGTTTAGTGTTAGGTCTCCTAGATGATGACATGCCTATCCTCGACGAGTCCATACCTCCAATGGAGACAACGATGGCCATGGTGGAAGAAGATGCACCCCCACATGGTTCCATCAAGATGAAGATGACCACGACTTGGTCTTCGACACCTCACCTACAACACATGAGTGATGCTCCAAAGGTAACATAGGTGATGGTGCTTCTCTTGTCCTACTAGTGGACTATTTTATGAATGATTGCTTGCATGATGTTGACACACCTATACCCATGCTTCATGCTAGTGTGACTTCTTCATGTCATGACTTACCTATTTATGAAGAATATGATGATGAGCATGTCGAGTTGCCTAGTTGTGATGCTATGCTCGATAGGATATCATGTGAAAATTCTTTTGGTCACATCATGTTTGACAATCCATTAACCTTTTCATATGCTATGAGTGAGATATCCCATATTGCATCTTTTCAATCTCAACATAGTAACTATGCATGCCCCGTTAAAATCAATCCCATTTGCACTTATGGCATAGATGACGAGATGATGGTCATTGGATTTTGTTTTCCATGTGATGATATTGCTATGCTTCCTTTGCAACAATTCATCTCATATGCCATGCCATGGAAATTATAGTGTATCGCATGATTACATCCCTTGTGTGCACCATATGCATACCTTTCCTCACAATGCTCTAGATATTGCTAGTGATGCATTACATCCTTTGAGTCTCCATTATGCCATACATAACAACAAACCTATCATGATGGATGACATGTTTCTATATCATGCATCTCATTTATTTGAGCATTGGATATTTTGTGCTAACCGACACAAGCATGTGCGCATCATGATGGATGATGTGTACATCTACCACGCACACACAATTTTCCCTTTGTCTTTGTTTTGTGTAGGTACTCACGTATACTCGTCAACCTCTCAATCCCAAGAGTTGACGAAACGAGCTCTTGAGAGCAAAGATGACTTGAAATCCCGTGGACTATCCTTACCACAGTTCCTTTCGCGCAACGACTACGTGCATCTCTCTCACTTGGCTCTCACACGGCTATGGGCTATATACCGCTTGTCGCTTCATGCTCATTTTACTGTGTTCACTTTGCATGCTATGCTTGCTTCTATGCCTTTTCCACGCAATTGCGACCCTTGCTTGCGTCTACCCATGATTCACAATTATGCTACTCCTATGTGTATTTGCATGCTTGGTGGAGATCCTTGTTTCTATTGACATGTTTATCATGTGCCTCATGCTATTGATGCTATTTTGCTCATATCCTCCTTTTATGCTTGTGCTATGTCATGTGAATTACTCATGCACACTTTTTGCACCCATGATATGCTTGCCATGATTCCTTCTAGTATGTTGCATCTTCGCACTACTATTTTGCTTGACTTGATCACCATGATTGCTTGCTTTGTCGCATCACCCATGTTCAACTCTTACTCGCTTTCTTGGGTTGATGACGTATATGTTCATGCCTCTCACATGATAAATTTTGTTCATTGTCGCTTGCCTCCAATTGTTGCATCTATTGATCGTGGAGACTTGGACACTTTACTTGTGATGCATGCTTGCTTGACTGAGCCTATTGTATTTGGTTGTTCTCGCATCATACGCCTCCATACCATGAAATGCTCCCTTGTCCTTTCTTATGATGAGCATGATGCATACACTTGTTGGGTATCTTAGCACACGAATGATAGGTTTTGCACTTCCGCTAACCTCATTTGTTTTTTCGAGTGTTTGTTATGTTCTTTCATTTTGAAGGATTCACAAGGCGATACCGTCATGAGACAATTTGGTCATGTGAAGGCATACACGATGTGCAACACCAACATTTGCGAGAATCTCCTAAAGGTGAACTCCTTCCCTTTGAGCCATCCTCAATTACGCATATTGGATGGGTCACTCTTTCATTGTTGTCTCCTTCTTGTTGTCTACATGTTACATCTTGCTTGAGGAGCTACATGGGAGATTGGCTCTATGGACCTTCAAGTTGAGGAGCGCTCGGACTTATTGGATGCACCTTCGAACCTCCACTCATGCCACGACATTGAGCATTGGTACACCAACACCTCCATACTTGTTGATTGTGCCCACACATGTCATGCTCGATGGACATATCATACACATGACAAATTTGCATCTTATGCATGGGTTGACTCATATTACTATTGCCTTGTTGCATCTTGTCTTTCTATGTCATCCATGATATATGAGCTTGTGCATTTCATTAGCAAATTTGTTGTGATATACCTTGATGGCATATTCATACATCATGATCTTATTGCCTACCATCAATTGCATGATCACATCACATTGAGCATCCATTACCATATTCATGCTATTGATAAACCGTCTCACTATGACATCATTTTGCACCCTGGTTGCATTGATCATATTCACAACACATTTGTGTACCTAATGAATGTTTTTGCTCCCATGAATGCTTTGCATACCATTCTATATCTTTTGGATAAGATTCATCCACCTTGTCATGATCAATCTTGTCGCACAAACTCATTCTTACATGATGGACACTTTGTGTGCGCTAACCATTGTATTTTCGAGTGTCGTTTGTGTTTTCTCTTTTTGCATGTGTACCACTCCGGAGACACCTTGGAGTACTTGGATTGCGCCATGTCTTCCACTTTGTCCAACTACAAGTCCACCCACGATGACCGTTTCCATGGTGATGAGGATCACGATCCGAGGTCGGACCTTTCCCAAGGGAGGGGAGATGACGCGGAGCATTCTACGATCATCCCCATGTACACTCAAGCATACGCCTTTGGGCCTAAGGTGAACTCGCTCCTTCCCGAATCTTCCCTTTCCGCATGTAAGACATGAATGCGACTTCAAGTGCGGACCTTGTGCATACTCAGGTACACCTGAGGAGACCATGGAGAACCCAAGGACCAAGGCCAAGCATGCACGGAAGCGACGACGGAAGAAGATGGAGACAGCTCCAGGACCCGGACATCCGGCCCATGGCCCGGACATCCGGCCGCTGGAGACGACCCCTACAGCAACAGCCTTCTAGCCGCCAAGTTCTACAGGCCCCGGACATCCGGCGTCAACCCCGGACATCCGGTGCCTCGCCATGTCCCGGACATCCGGCCTCGCCCCCGAAAATCTGGCACCCTCCAACCAGAGAGCAGAAGAATCAGGCAACTCCAGCCCGGACATCCGGCCAGAGGCCCGGACATCTGGCTCTTCGTGAGCCGCCGGACATCCGGCACCTGCCTGTGCATAGAGATCGGGCCAAGGGCGCATGTATCCCCCTCTCACTTACCCCTTCGTGGGCTAGCACTATATATACTCCCCCACCTCCTCCTAGTTAGGGTGAGCGTTGGTTTAGCTCATTTTGAGAGATAGAGCTTTGCTCATCCATATCAGATCTACTCCTTGAGAGAGACCACGACCCCTCTTCGGAGAAGATCCACTTGGATTCAAGACCTCCTCACAGAGAAGACCATCAAGACCTCCTCACGAAGAAGATCGGTTACCGTGTATCGTCCCTAGTTGACCGTGGACCATGCATCGTTCTATGTATCCGAGGATCTAGCACTTTTGTGACTTGTTCTTGTTAGTTTGAGTGTTCCTATTTATCTCCTTTTGTGTTTCCCCCGTTTTCCCCTTTGTGTTCTTCGTGTTCTTCGCGGGATTCCACTCCTTTTGTGAAAGATCGGGCGATTTGGGTTCTACCCTACATCACGACTGGATTTTCACTGCTGTCGATAGGGGTAGACTAGTAACTTCAATCAGACATGACACGACAGCCTCTGAGCCCATTCAGACACGGTGGGCACCAAACGTGGGCGGCAAAACACATTTGATTCAAGCTCGTCCGAAAGACATGTGTCTCTCCCTCCATTTCCGCATTGATCCAAGGTGGGCGGAAAAACAAACTCTCCTCGTCCGAAATCGATGCAGGCTAATATTTTAAATAGGGGCAGATGTGTAACTTCCCTCAGACGTGACACAACCGCCCTACCTGTCAGCCCCGTTCATACACCATGGGCGCCAACCATGGGCGGAAACACACCCTCTCCTTGCCCGAAATCGTTACCGGCAATATTCGGGAGATGCGAGATTACCGTCCTATCCCCAACCGATGTGATGTCCGAAATTTTAAACGGGGGATAAGTTTGTAACTTTCCCACATTTCAGACAAGCGTGTCCCAAAGTTTGAGATCCCCCCTCCTCCTCCATTTCCCCATTCATACACCGCCGGCGCCACGACAACCTCCCCATTACGGCCAGCCTCCTCCGTCCGCCACCCCATCCTCCACCTTGCCGGAGCTGCTACCCCTACCCCATCGTCCACTGCAAGAGATGGACGTCTCTCATCCACGACGCCGGACCAGGATCCTTTCATCGCGTCGTCTCTCTTCATCAGCGCCGTCGTCCACTTTTCCATTGCCTCTCCTATGACCGCCTCGTCCACGACAACAAGATATATCCCCCAACCCGGCCGTTTGCCATCTAAAGTCTTCTTCCCCGCCGCCGACATCCATCGCACCCGCAGCACCCTCAACATATCAGCAGGGGCCTACATGATGTCGCAAGAGAGGTGGTACTCTTCCATATGTGCTTAAGTTATTGATCTCACCCGGAAAATAGATCTTAAATTGTTTACTGTACTTTTCTTGTCCGTACCAAATCGTAGTGGCTAGTTGAATGCAAACATTGGTTGCAAAGTAGCTTTGTCCGGTTTGCACCTTCAGATCCACCATGTCACGGTCACTATACTCGTAAATCTTATGGTTTCCCCCCTTTATATTCACTACCATCGTCGTAGGTGCTTCCCTGCTTTGTGTCGTGCTAGCACTGCTCCTCAAGACCTCAACACATCAAGCGAAACAACATTCCACTCATAATTCCAAAGCTTATGTGTTGAAATACGAATCTGATATGATGCTCATATTACTAAAACAGAGAACGTTTAATTGGTCACCTAATGTTCCTATATTCGTTTCGAAAAGCATGTGCGCCACCCACTGGTCCAGCTAGTTCCACTTTCCTGATTTTACTCTTGATGCTTAGGGTTTTCCCCTTTTATCTACTCTACTATGATCTGCGTAGGTGCTTTCTGTCATACTAGCATTACTCACACTCAAAATTCCGAAGCTTAGTTGTTCAAATATGTTTGTGATATGATACTGATATTAGTTAACAGACACATTTAATTGGTTAGCTAAAGGTCCCACTTGAGTTTCCAAATGCATGTCGCGACATATAGAGAGACAGCAGAATTGTGTTTCTTTGTCACTTGTTGACTGTACTTTCTTGTTCATACCAAATCTTAGTTGTTATTTCAAAGCAAATATCGGTTGCTAACTACCCTTTGCGTGGTTTGCAGCTTCAGATCTGCCATCCCACTGCCACGGTCAACACTATACTCATCATGCTTACAGTTTCCCCATTTTATGATGACCACGATCAGCCTAGGTGGTTCGTATCGTAATAGCACTGCTCCACCCATCGAGCTAAACAAGCTTAGCTGTACAAATTCAAATATGATATTATGCTGATATTAGTAAAACTGAGAGATGTTCAATTGGTCAGCTAAATGTTCCTACTTTAGTTTCGAAATGCACGTGAGCCACAACCGGAAGGAATATTATTTCTCTGTGCGCTCTGGTTCATCATGGGTGGCCAACCGACATTGTATAGAAAGACTTCTAGTATCTTCAATCTGCTTGCTCTTCTGCTCTTCTTTAAGATGATCCTCTTCTCTTGCGGTCGACTGATCAGGTCGAGTTATTCTCCCTTAGTATATTTTGAATCTGTCAGGTCAGGTCGACTTGTTCTTCTTTACTATATGTTGAAGCTGTCATCTACGAAGTATCATCACTTCTGGAGCTCTCATATTTTGAGTAGTAGGCCACATTATATTAATGCACACACCAAATTACAACATGCATGGCACCTCTTAGAAGAATTGCAGAGATAGCACAAAGGGGTTTACAGGGAGGAAGTATTGGATTAGAATCACTTCTGCATTACAAAGATAATCTCACTTGTTTTTATGTTTTCATGCATGTCAGGTATTGAACATTATCAAAATGAATATGAGAATGTGCGCACAAGAGGAATATTGCGGAACGATCCACTGGCTAACAAACTTGGCATGGTGGAGGATGGCCTATCTTATTCACCCATCAAGGTGCATGCTCTAACTTGGCAAGGTTGTATTGGTTGCACATATTTTGCATTTGACCTCTTGCATTACTTCTACTTTGTTAAACCATCTTCTTAGTTTAAGCATCATATATGAGTATATGCCATACCTATCCATTTTCTGCACCTATTCCATGTGTCGTCATACTATGTTTTTCCAGTCAAATGTTGTTCTTTCATAATAGATGTCCAAAAGGAAGAGGGTGATTGCAGATCCTCAAGGAGTACAAACTAGGTATTTGGAAAAGGTAGTGATACCTGTTAAATCAGATAGATCAGCAGCCACAGAAAACACATGCCCAACTGTAACAGACTTTACCCCTACTCCAGTGGCCAAACCCCTATTAGAACTGCTGACAGCCCAACGTCAGGTACTGTCTATGATATCAATTCAAAATTTGAACTCCTAAATTTATGCATGTGCCTTACCTTCTCTCTTGTATGATAACTAATTTCAGATGAATCTCCTTGCTCAAAGGATCATAGAATCTCACGACAATACTGGGCTCTGCATTGCTCTTGTCAGTACCTCTTGCCCTTTTTCAGCATACTTACACTCATTACTGTTTGATTATGTAGCATCACTGAAATGTTCGCTTGTTTATCCTTCCTTTGCTTGAAATTATAAGATCTATATTTACTCTTAGATAAATAGAATTAACACAATGTTTATGAAGTTTTGGATTGCTCATGTAAGTACCTGTTTTCATGTACTCCCTCTGTATCGAATTAATTGTTGATCAATTGGATGTATTTAGAACTTAATAGTGCTAGATACATCCATTTGAGCGACAACTAATAACAGACGATGGTGGTATTACTGTACATGCATCGCGAGATAGTTGATTGTCTAGCATTACTCTGCATCTTATCTGCCCGCCCTCCACTTTCTCCAAATTATCATATCTACATTTACTCTTAACAAAATGTTGAATAAAGCCAATGCCACTGCACATGTTGATGTCTGCATTCCTCTTGTCAGTACCTTTTGCCTTGTAAAGTTGTACTTAATTAATTGCTATTTGATTATGTATCATCAGTCTACACCTGAGCTTCATTATCATCTATTTCTTCCAATATTATTTGATCTATATTTACTCTTTGCGAAATGTAGAATAATGGCAACGCTTATAAAGAATTTTATTTGGGGAATTTATTGAATTATCTTTCCATCAACATGGAGAAGGGCTTTGTCGATCCCGTGTTAACATGTAATGTAAGTTTATACTTCTCAAGCCTTCAAACTTTGTTCTAGTATAGATTTGGATAGGCATAATTTCCTCCACTACTGTTTACATCTGATTGGATGTTTACAACAACTACCAGTTTTAAATTCTAGTTGTAAAAACATGTTCCTTATGCAGAACAGATCCATTTATTTGCTTATATAATTGTGAAACCTGTTACATGTCTCCTTGTTTCTCTTTCAGAGTCATATCTCTTATGCCAGGTAGAACTTTAGGAAAGATAGTGAGCCAAACCATCTTGAGGACAGCGAGATGACCCCAAGGTCCTGTCTTGATGAAGACAGTGAGTTGAAGCTACTCACCAGCAGGTGTGAGACAACCTTTGTGCAGTCGCTGCCTCAATCAGTTCGACTTCTTCAGTCTCAACTTAAAGCGGAAAGGCTTGCTTCAGCTCAGCTCCGACTTGAAGTCAAAGATGTAATGAAGATGTTAGGGGACTGCCTTGTGCACTATGGTGCCATACAGCTAGGGATGAAGCATCTATCGTTGACACAACTGAGGTCTCATCATCTTGTTCGGCTGCTTGCAGGGCCCGAGCTTGCCAGGTCTAGTGCCTTCTGAAGTGCTCTCAGTTTTGTATATTCTTTTGTTAGCACATTTATATGCATTGGTGGCGACCTTTGATGCCCAGTGTATGTAATCCACGGTCATCTTGCACTTTATTATCACCGGGTAGGGAACTTTGATTCCTAATTTGCCGTAATTTCTTTGTTGTATAGTCTAGGTTTATTGTTTGGTCGGTATGTTGTAATTTTAGGCCAGAAGATTCATTGGATCTCAGTGTTGTCGGTCTTCAGGCCGGCTCGTTACTCATATGGGCCAAAACATGGGCCTATAATCATCTTGGGCCATTAGCAGTTCTAAACCTATAGTAGTTTCCTGCCTTTAACAGGCCATGGGCTACATATTTACTATAGTGACACTGGGCTTCCTACGGGCCATAGAAACAATGGGCCTTCTATGGTCCGTAGAAACAACGGGCCTTCTACGGGCCATAGAAACAATGGGCCTTCTACGGGCTGTATCATCAATGGGACTTAGACGGGCCGTATGATCGATTGGCCAAACATGGGCCAAAAATAGACCGCATTATGGCCATAAACGGGCTAGAGTTGGAGTCGTCTGTTCATGGGCATACCACAACGGGCCGTTGTTAATAGGCCGTATTTGATGACGCTATGAAAATGGCCCAACGTATTAACGGTCCACAAATGGGCCGACTGTAACCATGGGCTGAATTTGGCCCACAAGCAGAAAATGGCAGTAACGGGCCGTAAGTAACCAAATGTTGGAAATGAGCCCAAGAATAAATGGGCCCTGAGAAGGCCGAAAGATAACATGGGCTGCAAACGGCCCAATGGATTAATGGGCCGTTAATGGGTATAAAGTGATACACTCTTCATTACAGGCCAGTTTCACCACGCGCTGTTAATGGGCCAAGAGTTACAAAGGGCCTCATCTGGGCTGAAAGACATCATGGGCCATACATGGGCCGGAACTTAAAATGGACTAGAATCATATTGGACAACCTAGATGACGCTACTGGGCCTAATTCGGATAGGTCGTAACGGGCCCTGGGTTAGTAGGCTGTAAATGGGATATATGCGAACATGCCGTTAACAGGCTTTCCATGGGCCGGCCCGCCACCTTTTGACCAAGTCAAACGGGCCAGCCTTGTTACAGGAATGGGCCTCTGTTGGGCCGTGCCATGTGTCGACATATCATAGGCGCCTTCTGTCCAATGAGTGGATGACATCAGTCCCAACGGTGAGCCAACACGTGTTTCCTCCAGCCAATGATGATTTTACACGTGGAAAATCCCCATTGGTCGGGGCTGTTAGTCGGCTATCAGATCCAAAACCGGACCTGGTTGCTTAATAACGTTCCGTTACGGTGGATGCCACGTGTCAGTCACCCTTGACGAAAGCACTTCTATGATGCGTGATTTAACGTCATGGAAGTGGACACTTCCGTGATGATAATTTTGGTAATGTCATGGAACACTTCTACGACAGCACAGGTATGACTATCTTGATCCCGTCATAAAATTGTCATGGATGTACATGCATGAAAAAAATGCGACCTACTGTGAGAAACACGTATCATCACGGAAGTGTATTTTTTTGTAGTGAAAGACCTTTCAATGATTCATCACAAAACACTTGGAAGGGCTTGGATTCATCAGGAGGAGTAAGGACTGGTGTTGAGACGACTTTGTCTTTGAGTGTCTTGAAAGCAACATCACACTCAGGAGTCCAAGAATATTTGACATTCTTCTGGAGGAGGTTAGACAAAGGCTTGGCAATTTTGGAGAAGTTCTCCATGAATCTTCTATGATAGCTTGCAAGACCGAGAAAGCTTCAAAGCTGCTTGATATTCTGAAGAGGCTGCCATTTGACAATCGCTTCAACTTTTTTAGGATTTACTGAGATGACCTCGACAGAGATGATGTGGCCGAGATAGAGTACCTCCTTGAGCCAAAATTCACATTTGGAGAACTTTGCATAAAACCGGTGCTCTCTAACTGGTCAATTACCAAGCAAAGATGCTCTGCACGTTCTTCTTCAGTCTCGGAGAAAATCAGGATATCATCAAGGTAGACAAGAAGGAACTTGTTTGTGTATGGGCTGAACACATAGTTCATCATTCTTGAGAAAGTTGGAGGGGCATTTGCAAGACCAAAGGACATCATCGTGTACTCATAAGAGCCAAAACTTGTCCTAAAAGCAGTTTTTGGAATGTCCTCTTTGCAAATTTGGATTTGATGGTAACCTATACGAAGATTGAGCTTGGAAAACACCTTGGCACCTTTGAGTTGCTTGAATAATTCATTGATACTGGGAAGTAGATATTTATTCCTGATTCTCTTCTTGTTCAATGGGCGATAATCGACGCAAATTCGTTCTGTGCCATCTTTCTTCTTAACAAAGAGAACACCACATCCCCAGGGGGACGAACTTGGTCTGATCAGACCCACATGCCCTTGTTCATCGAGCTTCTTCTTCAACTCTTTCAGCTCTGCTGGCCCAAGCTTATAAGGACGTCTACATGCAAGTTCTATGCCGAGCTTGAGTTCAATCACAAACTCAATAGCTCGATTAGGAGGCATTCTTGGCAATCTTCTGGAAATACATCCTCATACTCACAGACCACTGGAATTTGAGATATGGCATTAATCTCGCCTTGCTCATTGAGAGAAAATAGCTGGATGGTGTTATCATGAGCCGCAAAGATAATCACCTCTTCAGAAGGATGAGTCAATTTCACTTCCTTGGCAACACAATCAAGAGAAGCCTTGTTCTTAGAAAGCCAATCCATGTCGAAGATGAGATCAATATCAAATCACCAAGAACCATCGGTGAAGCTAGAAATGAATAATTGCCCATCTTGATACCGACATTCGGAACCACCATACTAGAGCTCAACCGCTTAGCTAGAGAAACAACGTGAAATGCTCTTGGTAATGCCTTAGTGTCAGAATTGCGCTCCGATATAAATGGATATGACATGAAAGAATGCGATGCGCCAGAATCAAATAATACTTCAGCAGGAATAGAGTTAATTGGAAGAGTACCCATGATCACTTCAGATGATTCTTTTGCTTGAGCGGAGTTCATCAGGTTCACTCTTGAGGACTTGGGGTTGTGTCTGACCATAGCATTGCTTGCTGTCCTGACAGGAGGAGGAGGCGGAAGGCGCCTCTGGTTGGTGCAGTTGTTGGAGTAGTGACCCTTCAGACCGCATTTGTAACAAGTGACCTATGAAGCTGGGCGAGGAGGAGGACCACTTGCCCTAGGAGCTTGAGGCCTCTACTAGAAGACTGGGTTGGGTGGGTGGGAAGAAGCACGACCACTAGACTGCTTGTGCTGAAGCAAAGGACGGAACAGCGGAGGAGGCGGGAGCCAAAACTTCTGCTGCTTTGTGGCCACTTGAGAGGAGGACGAGGAATGAATTGCATCTCTGAGCCTCTTCTTGGAAGCCTCACACTTGAGTTTCGTTGCTTCTTTCTTTAGAGGCATGTTATAGAACTGATCAAACTAAGTCGGCTCCACAAGGATGAGAGCGAGCTGAAGGTCCTCTCTTAGGTCACCCCTGAAGTGATAGATCACGCTCTTCTCATCTGGAACGTCTTGCCTGGCATATCGAGCAAGATTCTGGAACTTGACATTGTATTGATACACAAACATGTTGCCTTGCTTCAGATTGCAGAATTGCTCACGCATGCCCTCCTAACACTAGCTGGAATATGATGAGCTCGAAAATCCCGGTAGAAGTCGGTCCAGCTGATCACTCGACCCCCTCTGGTGTCTCTGTATTGCTGCCACCAATCTGTTACCTGGTTCTTGAGTTGAAAGGAAGTGAACTTGACATAGTCCGGAGGTCTCACATTACTGCACTCAAAATGCTTGTTGATGTCCACGAGCCAATCTTTGGCGTCCATCGGCTCGGCACAAGCACTGAATGTCTTGGTCTGATTTGCGAGGAACTGATTGAGAGTAGGGAACTGAGATTGATTGTTGTCGTTGCCTTGGCCTTGGCCTTGGTTGTGCTCTTGCAAGAGCTGAAGTAGCATCTGGGTATTGGCTTTTGTGGCCGCCATCACAACTCTCCATGCCTCTGGAGGTGGAGGTGGGGAGGGTGGGCGTTCTTCCTCGCCTCCATCATTACAGTCTAAATTCGGACGCGACACCCACCCTTGCTCTTCCCCTGGCCTGCCAGTAGGTGGCACATTGGCCATTTCCCTTTCCTCCCATCGATAGCCATGCACCCCCTCGTCGCCGCCGCCCAGTTCTGGTGCCCAGTTCGTGTTATCAACTTAATACCTAGAGAGGCAAGCATAGAAGCACTCTCCAAGTCGAGTAATAGTAGTAGATGCAGACAATAGTCGGTCCACTTTTCACGTACGTAATGCCTATGTATTGATCATGTCATGAATAACGTCATAACTATGCGCTTTTCTATCAGTTGCCCAACAATAATTTGTCTACCCATCGTATGCTATGTTCTTGAGAGATGCCTCTAGTGAAAACTATGGCCCCTGGTCTATTCAACATGTCTACTAAAACCAAAAATGTGTTACTGCAATTTATTTACTTTTATTTTACTTTGCAATTTATCTATCTACCACTATCAGATTTAAGCATTGCAATTAACAAGTATAAGGGGGTTGACAACCCTCTTGCCCGTGTTGGGTGCAAGTATTTGCTCTTGTGTGTGTAGGTACTGTCGACCGTTGTTTGCGTGAATCACCTATTGGTTTGATAAATCTTGATTCTCTACCGAGGAAAATACTGTCCTCTACTATCTTGCTTCACCCTTCCTCTTTGGGGAAAATCCCAACGCAACTCACAAGTAGCAGAAAGAATTTCTGGCGCTGTTGCCGGGAAGATTTATCAAACAACTCAAGGTTCCTTAATACACATTATCATTTACTTGTTCTACTTTTTGTTTGCCTTTATTTGGTTTTATTAGTCTCGTAAAAAATAAAAAACACAAAAATATTTTATTTTCCTTGCTTGCTTGAATGGTCACTATGTCTCAAGAGAACGTTAATGTCGCTCCCACCACTAGTGCGAAGCCTTAATGAAAGATCATGGATGTCGCCTAGAGGGGGAGGTGTGAAAAAGTGCTTTAAAATAATTATGGTTTATGCTTGATGAAAGGATCGAGAAGAGGTGTCTAGGGGGGGGTGATTAGACCCTCAACAAGGAAACGTAGCAGTTTTTTAAATTCTTCAAGTTGAGGTGAAGTTTTAGCTCAGGTTTAAACATTCACAATACATTTCAAGCAAGCATGGCAAGAGTATATGAGCAGCGGAAAGTAAATCATGCAAGTTGCAAGAAAGTAAAGGGATGGGATTGGAGTGTGCAAACGCAATTGGACACGGAGATTTTTGGCGTGGTTCTGATAGGTGGTGCTATCGTACATCCACATTGGTGGAGACTTCAACCCACGAAGGGTAACGGTTGCGTGAGTCCACGGAGGGCTCCACCCACGAAGGGTCCACGAAGAAGCAACCTTGTCTATCCCACCATGGCCATTGCCCATGAAGGACTTGCCTCACTTGGGTAGATCTTCATGAAGTATGCGATCTCCTTGCCCTTACATACTCCTTGGTTCAACTCCACAATCTTGACAGAGGCTCCCAAGTGACACCTAACCAATCTAGGAGATACCACTCTCCAAAAGGTAATAGATGGTGTGTTGATGATGAACTACTTGCTCTTGTTCTTCAAATGATCGTCTCTCCATCACTCAACTCTCTCTCACAGACCTGCCTATGGTGGAAAGATGATTTGAGTGGAAAGCAACTTGGGGAAGGCTAGAGATCAAGATTCTTGTGGTTGGATTGGAATGTCTTGGTCTCAACACATGAGTAGGTGGTTCTCTCTCATAAAATGAATGTTGGAAGTGTAGGCACATTCTGATGGCTCTCTCTCAAATGGAGAGGAGGGTGGAGGGGTATATATAGCCTCCAGACAAAATCTAACCATTACACACAAATGAGCCAACTCGGTCAGACCGAATGTATGAACTCGGTGAGACCGATTGAGTTCAGAATGTGAACGTTAGGCTTTTCGGTGGGACCGACATGATCAACTTGGTGGGACCGATGTGCTAGGGTTAGGGTAAAACCTCATCCCGGTTTGACCAATTACACAAACTCGGTGAGACCGATTTTGGTAATAAGTAAACAGAGAGTTGGTCAAGCAGACTCGGTGGGGCGGACTGCCTATTTCGATGAGACCGAAATAGTTGCAACAGAAAGTAGAGAGTTTGCAAGCCCATCTCGGTGAGACCGAGATCCCATCGGTGAGATCGAACTGGTTAGGGTTTCTGGCAGTGGCTATGTCATGTGAACGCGGTGGCGCCGGAAGGATCAAATCGGTGGGGCCTAGTTTGACTTTAGGTTTAGGACATATTTGGAATTGAGAAAGTGGTTGAGGGGTTTGGACCATATCACTAAGCACTTTGAGCAAGTAGACCATTAAACAACACCTCATCCCCTTGTAATAGTATTGGCTTTCCTATGGAGTCAATGTGACCTTGGATCACTAAAATAGAAATGAAGAGTCTTGAGCTTTTGCCAAACTTCTATTCTTAGCATCTAGAAGGGTTTCCACATCCTCTTGTCCATGCCACGCCTTTGCTGAACTTTCTGAAATATACTAGATGAAAATATTAGTCCAACAAGAGATATGTTGACATTAATTACCAAAATCACCCGGGGTGCACTTGTGCTTTCAATCTCACCCTTTTTGGTAATTGATGACAACATACATCAAAGCTTTAGATAATGATATGAAGAATAACAAGTAAAGCTTTGGAAAGACTGTAACATGCATAGGCTCCCCTACTTGTATGAAGTCATGTAAAGATTGTATGTAAGAGCATGTGATTGGATGAGCATGTCAGAGCAAGCAATGAGTTACATGTGTCTTGGCTATATGCATCAGAGCAAATGATGTAAATATAGGAAATGTACCTCCATGTTCACGAGTCCTTATTACAAATAGGATGTACATCAGCAGGAGATCATCATGCACATGAGTGTGATGCATATATTTACCTTGTGGTCTCGAGTTGGCTTTGGAGGAGGTGAACTTGAGAAAAAAGTGTTAGATAACACAGGAACACCTACTAAACAAAGCAAGTTGCGAAAACCACAAGAGTACCAAGACTGGGATGACATGTAGTGAGCGAGTACTTAGTACTCTATTTGGATATAGACATGTCCCCAAAGAATAAATATATGCAATGAATTCCAAAGATTTTCTTCCCTTAGATATGAACTCTTTCTCCCCTTGAATCTGATATTGGATAATGGGAGAAGATAGGGTAAGAGAAAATCAGAACAAAGCAACATAACATTTACTTAACATATCTTTCTCCTCTTAAAGACATGTGACTTCTCTCCTCTATGGTTAACAAGCATCTGGAGAAGCTAAGATAAGCTTTGATGTGCTCTCTCCCCCCTCTGACATCAATTTCCAAGAAGGGATCTTTTGGAGCATGAGTCATATAGGTTTGGTCCTTGAGTCACATTACAAAGCAGCATGTAATTATAAGATGCTGGTAGAGGAAAAGAATCATCGAGTGGAGCTGAAAGGAAAATGACAATGGCTATGGCAAAAAAATTTCTTAGTAGTGAAATCGGTAACGCCGAGTTATTTTCATCGGTGACACCGAGTTGGAGATGTCAGAGATGATGCATATCGATCAGACCGGGTTTGTCCTTGTCGGTTGGACCGATGAACAATCTACAATGCAGGATTGCAGTCCGGTCTAGCCTGGATGCATAAATCGGTGAGACCAAGTTCAATACTGAAGAAAAAAATTGTCATCTCAGCTCACTAGGCAAATAAGATCTCACAAAGATTTACAGGGAATTAACTGAAGGATCTGCAATGAATTTGATGCAGGGAATGCAGAAACTAACAGACAAAAGAAATCTAGATGAAGTGAAAAAGGAAACAAGCAAGCTAGGAACAGATGCTAGAACACAAAGAAACACTAGAGAACTTCATCTAGAAAGGGCCGGCGACAAAGCCACCTATGTTAGAGTATATTGACTGAGGAGTCAAGTGAGAACACTTGATCGTAGGTCATACTCATCGTTTAAGCTCAAAATGGGGTTACCATTTTTTGTTTAAGCATTTTTATGTATTCACATTTTGTTGAACTACTTTGACCCATGTCTTGGGGTAAAGCTTCTCTAAGATGGAATGACATACCTTGGGTGGTGCTGTTGATCTTGATCACGTAGTTGAACTTGTGTAGGATGCTCAAGGTTGATGTAGCTCATCAATGGTTGGGAGCACCGCTTGTAATTTGAGTTCATCTACCTACATGGGTTAGTCTTGCAAGGAAGAGCACTTGTGTATCCAAAGTGACAATCATGAAATTTGATACCAAATGAAATTTCATATATTGAAGTTGTCAAAGGATATGTTGAAGGGATTCATGCTTCCTTGTCTTCTACCACCATATTGTAGAGACTTGGTGATGTAGACATTACTCAAGATGTGAGTGAGTTGCAATCTCATAGATTTGGGCTCATCCAAGTACCTACAAGGGTTAGTTGACATGCAAGGGTACAAGTATAGATCCAAGATATATGATCATCATCATAAGAGAAATATTAAGGATTAGTCAAAGGCTCATGCCTTGCATGTATCCAAATGGGGTTTCTACTCCAAATTTGAGGCATCAATGATATTCAATTCACCTCTCAAATGGCAAAATACTTTCTCATCAAGCGGTTTGGTGAATATATCCACCAATTGTTGGGGAACACAGTATTTCAAAATTTTTTCCTACGATCACGCAAGATCTATCTAGGAGATGCATAGCAAGGGAGGGGAGAGTGTGTCTACGTACCCTCGTAGACCGAAAGCGGAAGCGTTTTAGTAACTCGGTTGATGTAGTCGAATGTCTTCACGATCCAACCGATCAAGTACCGAATGCACGACACCTCAGCGATCTGCACACGTTCAGCTCGGTGATGTCCCTCGTATTCTTGATCTAACAGAGGCTGAGGGTGAGTTCCATCAACACGACGGCGTGTTGACGATGATGATGAAGTTACCGATGCAGGGCTTCGCCTAAGCTCTACGATAATATGACCGAGGTGAAAAACTGTGGAGAGGGGCACCGCACACGACTAAAGATCAACTTGTGTGTCTATGGGGTGCCCCCTCCCCCGTATATAAAGGAGGGGAGGAGGAGGCTGGCCAGCCCCAAGGGGCGCGCCCAAGGGGGGGGGGGGGGAATTCTACTCCAAGTATGAATTGGTCCCCCCTTTCCTAGTCCAAGTAGGAGAAGAAGGAAGGAGAGGGAGAGGGAGAGGGAGAGGGAAAGAGGGGCCGCGCCCCTCCCCTAGTCCTATTCGGACTCCCCTTGGGGGGCGCGCGCACCACCTCCTCGCTGCTGCCCTCTCTCTCCCCTAAGGACCACTAAGGCCCATTACTTCCCTGGGGGTTCCGGTAACCCCTCCGACACTCTGGTTTTATCCGAAACTATCCAGAACACTTCCGGTGTCCGAATAACATGGTCCAATATATCAATCTTTATGTCTCGACTATTTCAAGACTCCTCGTCATGTCCGTGATCTCATCCGGGACTCTGAACAATCTTCGGTACATCAAATCACATAACTCATAATACAAATCGTCATCGAACGTTAAGCGTGCGGACCCTACGGGTTCGAGAACTATGTAGATATGACCGAGACTCATCTTCGGTCAATAACCAATAGCGGAACCTGGATGCTCATATTGGTTCCTACATATTCTACGAAGATCATTATCGGTCAAACCGCATAACAACATACGTTGTTCCCTTTGTCATATGTTACTTGCCTGAGATTCGATCATCGGTATCATCATACCTAGTTCAATCTCGTCACCGGCAAGTCTGTTTACTCGTTCCGTAATGCATCGTCCCACAACTAACTCATTAGTCACATTGCTTGCAAGGCTTATAGTGATGTGCATTACCGAGAGGGCCCAGAGATACCTCTCCGACAATCGGAGTGACAAATCCTAATCTCAATCTATGTCAACTCAACAAACACCATTAGAGACACCTGTAGAGCATCTTTATAATCACCCAGTTACGTTGTGACGTTTGATAGCACACTAAGTGTTCCTCCAGTATTCAGGAGTTGCATAATCTCATAGTCATAGGAACATGTATAAGTTATGAAGAAAGCAATAGCAATAAACTAAGCAATCATAGTGCTAAGCTAATGGATGGGTCTAGTGCATCACATCAGTCTCTAATGATGTGATCCCGTTCATCAAATGACAACACATGTCCATGGCTAGGAAACTTAACCATCTTTGATTAATGAGCTAGTCAAGTAGAGGCATACTAGGGACACCTTTTTTGTCTATGTATTCACACATGTACTGAGTTTCCGGTTAACACAATTCTAGCATGAATAATAAACATTTATCATGATATAAGGAAATATAAATAACAACTTTATTATTGCCTCTAGGGCATAATTCCTTCAGTCTGCCACTTGCATTAGAGTCAATAATCTAGATTACACAATAATGATTCTAACACCCATGGAGTCTTGGTGCTGATCATGTTTTGCTCAGGAGAGAGGCTTAGTCAATGGGTTTGCAACATTCAGATCCGTATGTATCTTGCAAATCTCTATGTCTCCCTCCTTCATTTGATCGTGGATGGAATTAAAGCGTCTCTTGATGTGCTTGGTTCTCTTGTGAAATCTGGATTCCTTTACCAAGGCAATTGCACCAGTATTGTCACAAAAGATTTTCATTGGACCCGATGCACTAGGTATTACACCTAGATCGGATATGAACTCCTTCATCCAGACTCCTTCATTTGCTGCTTCCGAAGTAGCTATGTATTCCGCTTCACATGTAGATCCCGCCATGATGTTCTGCTTAGAACTGCACCAACTGACAGCTCCACCATTCAATAAAAATATGTATCCGGTTTGTGACTTAGAGTCATCTAGATCAGTGTCAAAGCTTGCATCGACATAACCGTTTACGATGAGTTCTTTGTCACCTCCATAAACGAGAAACATATCCTTAGTCCTTTTCAGGTATTTCAGGATGTTCTTGACCGATGTCCAGTGATCCACTCCTGGATTACTTTGGTACCTCCCTGCTAAACTAATAGCAAGGCACACATCAAGTCTGGTACACAACATTGCAGACATGATAGAACCTATGGCTGAGGCATAGGGAATGACTTTCATTTTCTCTCTATCTTCTGCAGTGGTCGGGCATTGAGTCTAACTCAACTTGACACCTTGTAACACAGGCAAAAATCCTCTCTTTGCTTGATCCATTTTGAACTTTTTCAAAACTTTATCAAGGTATGTGCTTTGTGAAAGTCCAATTAAGCGGCTTGATCTATCGCTATTGATCTTGATGCCCATTATATAAGCAGCTTCACCGAGGTCTTTCATTGAAAAATTCTTATTCAAGTATCCTTTTATGCTATTCAGAAATTTAGTATCATTTCCGATCAACAATATGTCATCCACATATAATATCAGAAAAGCTACAAAGCTCCCACTCACTTTCTTGTAAATATAGGCTTCTCCAAAAGTCTGTATAAGACCATATGCTTTGATCACACTATCAAAGCGTATATTCCAACTCCGAGATGCTTGCACTAGTCCATAAATGGATCATTGGAGCTTGCACACTTTGTTAGCACCTTTCGGATCAACAAAACCTTCCGGTTGCATCATATACAACTCTTCTTTAAGATATCCATTAAGGAATGCAGTTTTGACATCCATTTGCCAGATTTCATAATCATAAAATGCGGCAATTGCTAACATGATTCGGACGGACTTAAGAATTGCTACGGGTGAGAAGGTCTCATCGTAGTCAACTCCTTGAACTTGTCGAAAACCTTTCGCAACAAGTTGAGCTTTGTAGACAGTAATATTACCGTCAGTGTTAGTCTTCTTCTTGAAGATCCATTTATTCTCTATGGCTTGCCGATCATCGGGCAAGTCAACCAAAGTCCATACTTTGTTCTCATACATGGATCCCATCTTAGATTTCATGGCATCAAGCCATTTTGCGGAATCTGGGCTCATCATCGCTTCCTCATAGTTCGTACGTTCGTCATGGTCAAGTAACATGACCTCCAAAGCAGGATTACCGTACCACTCTGGTGCGGATCTTGCTCTGGTTGACCTACGAGGTTCGGTAGTAACTTGATCAGAAGTTTCATGATCATCATCATTAACTTCCTCACTAATTGGTGTAGGAATCACTGGAATTGATTTCTGTGATGAACTACTTTACAATAAGGGAGAAGGTACAGTTACCTCATCAAGTTCTACTTTCCTCCCACTCACTTCTTTCGAGAGAAACTCCTTTTCTAGAAAGGATCCAATCTTAGCAACAAATATCTTGCCTTCGGATCTGTGATAGAAGGTGTACCCAATAGTTTCCTTTGGGTATCCTATGAAGACACATTTCTCCGATTTAGGCTCGAGCTTATCAGGTTGAAGCTTTTTCACATAAGCATCACAACCCCAAACTGTAAGAAATGACAACTTGGGTTTATTGCCAAACCACAATTCATATGATGCCGTCTCAACAGATTTCGATGGTGCCCTATTTAACGTGAATGCAGTCGTCTCTAAAGCATAACCCCAAAATGATAGTGGTAAATCAGTAAGAGACATCATAGATCGCACCATATCTAATAAAGTGTGGTTACGACGTACGGACACACCATTACGCTGTGGTGTTCTAGGTGGCGTGAGTTGCGAAACTATTCCGCATTGTTTCAAAAGAAGACCAAACTCATAACTCAAATATTCACCTCCACGATCAGATCGTAGAAACTTAATTTTCTTATTACGTCGATTTTCCACTTCACTCTGAAATTCTTTGAACTTTTCAAATGTTTCAGACTTATGTTTCATCAAGTAGATATACCCATATCTGCTAAAATCATGTGTGAATGTCAGAAAATAACGATACCCGCCACGAGCATCAACACTCATCAAACTGCATACATCAGTATGTATTATTCCCAATAAGTCTCTTGCTCGTTCCATTGTTCGGGAGAACGGAGTCTTAGTCATCTTGCCCATGAGGCATGGTTCGCAAGCATCAAGTGATTCATAATCAAGTGATTCTAAAAGCCCATCAGCATGGAGTTTCTTCATGCGCTTTACACCAATATGACCTAAACGACAGTGCCACAAATAAGTTGCACTATCATTATTAAACTTATATCTTTTGGCTTCAATACTATGAATATGTGTATCACTACTATCGAGATTTAATAAAAATAGACCACTCATCAAGGGTGCATGACCATAAAAGATATTACTCATATAAATAGAAGAATCATTATTCTCCGATTTAAATGAATAACCGTCTCGCATCAAAGACGATCCAGATATAATGTTCATGCTTAACGCTGGCACCAAATAACAATTATTCAGGTCTAATACTAATCCCGAAGGTAGATGTAGAGGTAGCGTGCCGACCGCAATCACATTGACTTTGGAACCATTTCCCACGCGCATCATCACCTCGTCCTTAGCCAATCTTCGCTTAATCCATAGCCCCTATTTCAAGTTGCAAATATGAGCAAAAGAACCAGGATCAAATACCAAGGCGCTACTGCGAGCATTATAAGGTACATATCAATAACATGTATATCAAATATACCTTTCACTTTGCCATCCTTCTTATCCACCAAATACTTGGGGCAGTTCCGCTTCCAGTGACCAGTCCCTTTGCAGTAGAATGTAACATCCCAAATTTTCAATTTGGAATGTTATACATAGTCATCCATGCATATCATATTTTATTCGCATTTCGTCTCGCGATCCTCAAAATCCTAAGCAACTCAAGGACCCTCGGAGAGAGTTGGGGATTTCCCGGTTTTCAAATTTGATTTTCTCAAATTTTGAAACGAGGATGTTTAGTTTTAATTATTTTCTCTCCAAAAATATTTCATACTAAAATATATGAGAGGAGATAATATGACTTCTCCAAGATAATTGAAATATTGGAGGAAAAATATTAAAATCAAATATCTATTTTATTTGGATTTTATTGCAATTTTGTTTGCATTAGAAAGATTGCACGTTTTTCAAAATTGCATTTTAGGGCCAAGAAAATGTTCATCTCGTTCTAAATATTCTATTTAGACGGTGAAAAGTTAGTTTGGCATTTTTAGATTTTTTTATTTTTCTAGGATT
The DNA here is from genome assembly GCF_003073215.2 of Triticum urartu. Lineage (NCBI taxonomy): Eukaryota > Viridiplantae > Streptophyta > Magnoliopsida > Poales > Poaceae > Triticum > Triticum urartu. Next base: position 373,591,687 of record NC_053024.1, read on the forward strand.
TTATTTCGGTCGGCGAAATTATTAAAAAAAAGGTTCCCGCGCCCGACTGGGCCTAAGGCCCAGCCGAGCCAGGCCGGCCCAGCCGCCGCCGCCTCCTGCGCGCATGCGCGCCGCCTCCGCCGCCACTCGGACCGGAGTCCGAGTTGGACTCCGCCTCCACCGCGCCTTGCCCCCTCCTCCAAGCCGCCGCCCCCGCCCCCTTTATATACGCTGCCACCCCCGCCCCCAACACCACACCACCACCGCAGCCGCCGCCAGCCCCGCCGCCGCAGCCGCCGCCGCCCGCGCTAGCTGCCGCCGCCGTCGCTTGCCTCCGCCGCCACCGCCGCAGCCCCGCGCCGCCGCCCCGCCTCGCCGGAGCCCCCTCGCCGGAGGTAGCCACCAGACTCCGCCGCCGGTTTTTTAAAACCTTTCGGTTTTTTTAAAACCGTAGATCCGTTTTTTTTGGATTCACCGGTTTTTCTCGGTTCTTCTAGTTAGCGGACGTTCGTTCGTACGTTCGTTTTAATGAACGGTTTTAGACTGTTAGTTACAGCTAACGAACGCTCGTTCGTTAGTCTGTTCGTGAGTTTTCTTTTATCGGATTTATTCCGCGATTTTTCTGATCGCGATTTCTGATCCGATCTTAGTTTCTGTTTATCTTTTCGCTCGTTAGTCAGAATCAGGCGATTAAAGCTCCTAGAGTTTCGTCCCAAAACCCTCTTTCCGTTTAACCAACTCAAACAAGTTTTTGCTACTATAAAATTAGACCTAGTTTCAGATTAGTAAGCGAAGCTTCTTTCTTTCGCCGTTTGAGTTTCGTTGCTCCGTTTGATTTGATTCTTTTGGCGAACCAGAGTTCTTAAGTTGAAACTTCTGGTCAACCCTCTTTTATTCGAGTTTTGCTTGTGCATTGTTGCTTGTTACTTATGTATGCTATTGTTTGCTTGCGATAGACCACCCGGAGTGCGAAGCGTGCTACTACGAGTCCCTAGGTTTCGTAGATCGTTAGTAAGGCAAGTAACACTTTGATCATACCCCTTTATCACCCAGTTTTTATGCATTAGTTCCAATCCTCAAACATTGCATGATTAGGATGTCATTAACTTGTGGGTTGGGAAGTAGTTGATGAGGTAGAACCTATTTCCCTGTTACATTCAAACCCTTGGGAGTTACTCTGCGCGTTGCTTATATTACTATGCTATGCTATGCTCGTAGACGTGGTTTGGTTTTGAGTGAAATCCATGACAGATGTGAGTTTGTTAAATTAACGGTTCAACTTAAGGTGGAAACTTAATCAAACAACTGGGTGGATTGAGGCACCTGGAGTACCCAGTGTTGCCTGTATTTTTTTTGGAAATCCCGGAGTACCCGTGTGATCTTCCTATGGACCACCACCCAGGCTCAAAGGGAACTGAGATGATTCATGCTAGAAACTTCCGTGTGCAGCCACAAGCTATTATGGGCTCTAGCATAGTTGAGTAAGTTACGTGAAGCTCTTGAAGAGGCAGATCAGCAGGTAGTGGGATGTAGGTTTGGTATGGTCTGTCCGGAGTAGAGAGTTAATGTTTCTGAAAGACTGTGTCTCGGTCATCAATTTCTCAAACACCCTGTAGTGCGAGAAATCCAATAGAGGCGATCGAGTCTTGTGGGGAAAAGTGCGCAAGCCTCTGCAGAGTGTACAATCTAATCATGGTTAGCCGTGTCCCCGGTTATGGACAATTCTTGAGTATCTAGTACTTGGGTTATCACAAGTATCTCATCATGTTTAACTAATATTGTTGGGTTGTTAATCACTTTAATTGGGATTGAGTTGGAGGAACCTTCTCAATGTTGTTCAACCACCATGATAGTTAAATTAAAATCTATTCCTTTGTTGTAGGGAAAAATTGGCTTTTCGCAAAACTGTAACCATAGAGCTTTCCACCAGCCAAATATGCATGTAGTGATAGCATTATTCTGTTCTTGCTCTACTGTGTTACTTTGCCAGCATATTCCATGTGCTGACCCATTTTCGGGCTGCAACGTATTATGTTGCAGACTTTTCAGACGAGGAGTAAGGTTCGTTAGGTCGTTGCCGTGCAGCTCAGCTATGCCGTTGGAGTTGATGGACTCACTTTATCTTCCAATCCTTCCGCTGTTATCGTATTAGATGGCCTTAAGCCATATTATTGTAATAAGTTCTCTCTTGAGACATTCGATGTAATAAGTGTGTGATTGCTACTCTGTTATAAATCCTTTGAGTACTGTGTGTGTCAGCATTACCGATCCAGGGATGACACTGAAGCACAGAGGCTTGACCATCTGAGGTCGGGTCGCTACAAGATGGTATCAGAGCACACGCTGAGTGTAGGACACGACCACTAAGATAAACCCTAGGTCACCCTTCTCTTCTCATTTCTGACTCCTCTCTATTTTCTACTCTTTAGGATGACGGAGATGAAGAACAAGTTTGCACAACCGGATGAAGACACACCTTTTGGACGCCACTTGAAGGAAGTCACTAGGTACTTGAACATTGGAATACCAAGCTTCACCGGGACGTACAATGCCACTTTACCTGAAGAGGAGCGTTGGATGATTCAAGTACAAGTTCCAGGAAGGACGTTCTCGCCAACTTCTAAACCCATAGAGTTTTCTATCGAAGCACCCACCTGGAGTCTAGGCAAGAGCATGGCAGCCCACATTACCATGGGACGCATTGAAGAAGTTTACAACAGGGAGCTTAAGGACAGTATTTACCAAATATGTGGGCGCCGAGACGAGCAATGGGAAGTAATCAGCACCAGGAAGGATAGATCCATTGCAGCTTTCATCCAGGAGTTAAACCAGCACATCCGATGTCAGGAAAACCAGATGTGCGCAGACATGATGGACTTGAAGAAGGCGAAGACTAGGATCATTGAGCTGGAGGAAGAACTCAAGTTTACACGCGATGTATATGAGGAGGAAATCAAGACACTACTGGAGAAGAATGACGACTTAGTTAAGAAGATCAGAGTATTCATGGGAGGGCCAGCACAAATAGAAGAAGAAGAACCCAAGGAGATACGCCCCGAGGACTACATCATCATCGACGACACCGATTCCGATCCTAGTGATGATGACTTTGAAGACGAAGCTGGAGCAGACATCATGGAGTCTTCCACCGATCAAAATTTCTAGATGACTACCATATATCACTAGTATTCCCCCATGTATTTAGTAGTAGTTGAGCACTTGTGCGATAGTTCTAGATCGTTTGTATGCCCTTGCTTGATTGATCAAGTGAAATGATTGTGTTTGTCTCATGTGCATATGGGTAGTGTTTTCTCATTAGACCTTTTTTCTATTCTAAATCTCTTCCATCTAAACCCCTCAGATGCCTCCGAGACGTGACACCGGTTTTGCTTTCCCACCGGAGCTCACCCAGTTGATCCAGTAGCAGAATACTTTGATGCAATTGCTAGTTCAGAACCAGGGCAACAACAACAACAATAACAACAACAACAACCCGCCGCCCGTGGACAACCTAGCCCGTTTTCTAAGGTTACAACCGCCGGTGTTTTCCAGTAGCACCGAGCCCATAGTTGCGGACGATTGACTATGCCGTATTGGAAGGGAGTTGACCACCGCAGGTTGCACAGATGCTGAGAGAGTGCGCTTTGCGGCACATCAATTGGATGGACCAGCAGCCTCATGGTGGGAGAATTACACATCCACTTTTCCTATAGCCAATGTCACTTGGGACCAGTTTCAGCAAGCTTTCCGCACAGCCCATGTCTCCACAGGAGCTATGAAAATGAAGAAGCGAGAGTTCCGCAACTTACGCCAGGGGAACCGTACTGTGGCTCAGTACGTGGACGAGTTTAGCAAGTTATCTCGCTATGCCCCTGATGATGTGGCCACAGATGCCGCGAAGCAGGAGAAGTTTATGGAAGGGCTGAATGATGAGATGAGCATGCCGTTGATGGTAGCAACCTTCAACAACTATGAGGAGTTGGTAGATAAGGCTCTTATGATTGAAGGGAAGCAACAACAGATTGAGAGCCGCAAGAGGAAGTATGGACAGGGGAAGTATAACTCAGGAGCTCAGCAGAAACCTCGCCTAACCCCGAACCCGGGAGGACTTGTTCATAACCATGGAGGTCACAACCACACTGGAGGAGGATCGCATAACCACAATGGTTCTAAGAATGGGATTGGGAATGGAACCAACAATAATCATAACCGCCCCAACCCAGCCACACCCGCCAAAAGGGACTTAAGTCATGTTACATGTTTCAAGTGCGGGAAGACTTGACACTACGCCACTGAGTGCCCTGAAGGAAAGAATGGAAATGGAAATGGGAGCGCTGGGAAGAAGCCAAATCCATTCAACAAAGGCCAAGTGAACCACGTTAACGTGGAGGAGGTTGAAGAGCAGTTGGATGCGGTAATAGATAATTTTTTGGTTAAGTCATTTACCGCCCTTGTTCTTTTCGATACTGGTGCATCGCATTCATACATATCAAGGGGATTCGTGGATAAGTTTAAACTACCAACCCAAACCCTTAGGATCCCTCTTTTAGTGAGTTCACCCGGAGCAGAGTATATGGCTAGCCGATGGTGTGACCAAATACCCTTAACCATTGGTACACATATTTTTCTGTCTGACCTAATTATCTTGGAATCACAAGGATTAGATGTGATATTGGGTATGGACTGGATGTCAAAATTTGGAGGAAGCATTGACTGTGCTAGTAAGTCGATTTATCTCACCACCCCGGAAGGAAAAAGGATTAAGTATGTATCTAGGCATGTGCCTAGGAGGAGTCAAGTGAATGCCCTTACGGGAGTTGTTTAGGAGGAAGTGCCTGTAGTGAAGGATTACCCGGATGTTTTTCCAGAGGAGTTACCAGGCATGCCACCGGATAGAGACATTGAGTTTTTGATAGAGCTATTGCCAGGTACAAGACGAATATCCAAGAGACTCTATCGGATGCCCGCAAATGATCTGGAAGAAATTAAGAAACAGATCAAGGAGTTATTGGAGAAAGGATACATCCGAAGAAGTTCATCACCTTGGGGAGCCCCAGTACTTTTGGTTGAGAAGAAGGATAAATCCCTGAGGATGGTAGTTGATTATCGAGCATTAAATGAAGTGACTATTAAGAACAAGTACCCACTACCGATGATCAACGATCTATTTGATCAGTTGCAAGGAGCTAAAGTGTTTTCGAAGATCGGTTTGCGATCGGGGTATCATCAGTTGAAGATACGAGAGAAGGATATACCAAAGACAATGTTCACAACACGATATGGATTATACGAGTACACGGTCATGTCATTTGGACTGACTAACGCCCCTGCCTATTTCATGAGCATGATGAACAAGGTGTTCATGGAGTATTTGGACAAGTTTGTTGTGGTGTTTATTGATGATATTTGGTATACTCGAAGAACGAGGAGGAGCACAAGGAGCATTTGCGCTTAGTTCTCGAGAAACTCAGGGAACACCAGTTGTATGCTAAGTTTAGCAAATGCGAGTTTTGGTTGAAGGAAGTCGGGTTCCTTGGACATGTTATATCGGGAGAAGGTATAGCAGTAGACCCCAGCAAAATTCAGTCAGTCACTGAATGGTTGGCACCCACCTCAGTTAGCGAGATCCGCAGTTTTCTTGGACTCGCAGGTTACTATCGGAGATTCATTGAGAACTTTTCCAAGATTGCAAAGCCAATGACTGAACTGTTAAAGAAGGATACTAAGTTTAAATCGACAGAAGATTGCGAGGCAAGTTTCCAGGAGTTCAAGAAACGTTTGACTACAGTGCCAGTGCTAACACTGCCAGATATACATAAGGAGTTCCAAGTGTACTGCGATGCCTCACGCTTAGGACTTGGATGTGTGCTTATGCAGGACGGGAGAGTTGTTTCGTATGCCTCACGACAACTAAAACCTCACGAGTTGAACTATGCCACGCATGATTTGGAGTTAGCAGCCGTAGTGCATGCATTGAAGACCTGGAGACATTATCTTATTGGAAACCGTTGTGATGTGTACACGGACCATAAGAGTTTGAAGTACATTTTCACCCAGAAGGAGCTGAACCTTCGACAGAGGAGATGGTTGGAGCTTATAAAGGATTATGACATGAAGCTACACTATCATCCAGGAAAGGCCAATGTCGTAGCAGACGCTTTGAGCCAAAAGAGTTATGCTAATATCCTTGAAAGCAAGGGACTGCCGAAGGAATTAGCAAAGGACATCATGGAACTTCGATTGGAGATTGTTCCTAGAGGATTTATTGCAACAATGGAGGTCCAGTCGACATTGCTGGACAAAATTCGGGAAGCTCAGAAGGATGACAAAGAGATTGCCGAGATAAAGGAGAAGATGGGCAAAGGAAAGGCCAAAGGTTTTCGTGAGGATGAGCATGATACCTTCTGGTTTGAGGACCGAGTTTATGTGCCCAATAACTAGGAGATTAGGAAGTTAATACTTCAAGAGGCCCATGACTCACCATACTCGATACACCCCGGAAACACCAAGATGTATTTGGATTTGAAGGAACATTTCTAGTGGACCGGTATGAAGAAGGATATTGCCGAGTATGTAGCCGTATGTGATGTATGTCAGCGCGTGAAGGCAGAGCATCAAAAGCCAGCAGGACTATTACAGCCTATGCCGATACCCGAATGGAAGTGGGATAAACTGGGCATGGACTTTATCACCGGATTGCCCAGGACCAAAGCGGGATATGATTCCATATGGGTAGTAGTTGATTGCTTGACCAAAGTAGCTCACTTCATCCCAGTGAAAACCACCTATACAAGTGCAAAGTTGGCCAAGCTATATATGTCCAGGATCGTATGTCCACATGGAGTTCCCAGGACCATCGTATCAGATCGAGGAACACAGTTTACCTCAAAGTTTTGGCACCAGTTGCACCAGACTTTGGGAATGCGATTGGAGTTTAGTACATCATTTCACCCGCAGACAGATGGACAAACAGAGAGAGTCAACCAAATTCTGGAGGACATGTTGAGAGCCTGTGCGCTAGATTATGGATCTAGTTGGGATGACAATTTGCCATACGCAGAGTTTTCATACAACAATAGCTATCAAGCCAGTTTGAAGATGGCACCGTTTGAAGCCCTGTGTGGACGAAGGTGCAGAACACCGTTAATGTGGGATGAGGTAGGAGACCGACAGTTGTTTGGACCAGACTTGATCAAGGAGTCTGAGAAGGTTAAATTGATTCGTGACAGACTGAAGATTGCTCAGTCCAGGCAGAAGAGTTATGCTGACTCAAAACGCAAGGAGGTAACCTATGAAATTGGAGATCGAGCATATCTACGAGTATCACCCTTGCGAGGAGTGAAACGTTTTGGAGTTAAGGGAAAGTTAGCCCCGAGATTTGTAGGACCGTATCGTATTTTGGAACGGATGGGAGAACTTGCCTACAAGTTGGAGTTACCCGAGGGATTGTCAGGAGTTCATGATGTGTTTCACGTTTCACAGCTAAAGAAATGTCATGCTGAGATGGCAGATATACCGCTAAGAGATACAGTACCCTTGGAGGCAATTCAGTTGGACAGTGATTTGACCTACGAGGAAAAACCAGTTAAGATTCTTGAGTTTGCCAGCAGAGTCACCCGCAGTAAGGTTATCAAGTTTTGTAAAGTTCAGTGGAGCCACCATACCGAGGATGAAGCCACATGGGAACGACAAGATGATCTCCGCAAAGACCACCCACACCTATTTTCTAGCCATCCCGAATCTCGAGGGCGAGATTCATCTTAAGGGGGGTAGGTTTGTAACATCCCAAATTTTCAATTTGGAATGTTATACATAGTCATCCATGCATATCATATTTTATTCGCATTTCGTCTCGCGATCCTCAAAATCCTAAGCAACTCAAGGACCCTCGGAGAGAGTTGGGGATTTCCCGGTTTTCAAATTTAATTTTATCAAAATTTGAAACGAGGATTTTTGGTTTTAATTATTTTCTCTCCAAAAATATTTCATACTAAAATATATGAGAGGAGATAATATGACTTCTCCAAGATAATTGAAATATTGGAGGAAAAATATTAAAATCAAATATCAGTTTTATTTGGATTTTATTGCAATTTTGTTTGCATTAGAAAAATTGCACGTTTTTCAAAATTGCATTTTAGGGCCAAGAAAATGTTCATCTCGTTCTAAATATTTTATTTAGACGGTGAAAATTTATTTTGGCATTTTTAGATTTTTTATTTATTTTTCTAGGATTTTATTTCGGTCGGCGAATTTTTTTAAAAAAATGTTCCCGCACCCGACTAGGCCTAAGGCCCAGCTGAGCCAGGCCGGCCCAGCCGCCGCCACCGCTGCCGCCTCCTACACGCGCGCACGCGCCGCCGCCGCCACTCAGACCGGAGTCCGAGTTGGACTCCGCCTCCGCCGCGCCTTGCCCCCTCCTCCAAGCCGCCGCCCCTGCCCCCTTTATATACGCCGCCACCCCCGCCCCCAACAGCACACCACCACCGAAGCCGCCGTCAGCCCCGCCAACGCAGCCGCCGCCGCCCGCGCTAGCCGCCGCCGCCGTCGCTTGCTGCCGCCGCCGCAGCCCCGCGCCGCCACCGCCGAGCACCGCCGCCCCCGCGAGCCGCCGCCCTGCCGCTGCCCCGCCTCGCCAGAGCCCCCTCGCCGGAGGTAGACACCAGACTCCGCCGCCGTTTTTTTTAAACCGTTCGGTTTTTTAAAAAACCCTAGATCCGTTTTTTTGGATTCGCTGGTTTTTCTCGGTTCTTCTAGTTAGCGGACGTTCGTCCGTACGTTCATTTTAATGAACGGTTTTCGCCCGTTAGTTACAGCTAACGAACGCTCGTTCGTTAGTCTGTTCATGAGTTTTCTTTTATCGGATTTATTTCGCGATTTTTCTGATCGCGATTTCTAATCCGATTTTAGTTTCTGTTTATCTTTTCGCTCGTTAGTCGGAATCAGGCGATTCAAGCGCCTAGAGTTTCGTCCCGAAACCCTCTTTCCATTTAACCAACTCAAACAAGTTTTTTCTACTTGAAAATTTGACCTAGTTTCAGATTAGTAAACGAAGCTTCTTTCTTTCGCCGTTTGAGTTTTGTTGCTCTGTTTGATTTGATTATTTTTGCGAACCCAAGTTCTTAAGTTGAAACTTCTGGTCAACCCTCTTTTATTCGAGTTTTGATTGTGCATAGTTGCTTGTTACTTTTGTATGCTATTGTTTGCTTGCGATAGAACACCCGGAGTGCGAAGCGTGCTACTACGAGTCCCTACGTTTTGTAGATCGTCAGCAAGGCAAGTTACACTTTGATCATACCCCTTTATCACCCAGTTTTTATGCATTAGTTCCAATCCTCAAACATTGCATGATTAGGATGTCATTAACTTGTGGGTTGGGAAGTAGTTGATGAGGTAGAACCTATTGCCCTGTTACATTCAAACCCTTGGGAGTTACTCTGCGCGTTGCTTATATTACTATGCTATGCTATGTTCATAGACGTGGTTTGGGTTTGAGTGAAATCCATGACAGATGTGAGTTTGTTAAATTAACGGTTCAACTTAAGGTGGCAACTTAATCAAACAACTGGGTGGATTGAGGCACCTGGAGTACCCAGTGTTGCCTGTATTTTTTTGGAAATCCCAGAGTACCCGTGTGATCTTCCTATGGATCGCCACCCAGGCTCAAAGGGAACTGAGATGATTCATGCTAGAAACTTCTGTGTGCAGCCACAAGCTATTATGGGCTCTAGCATAGTTGAGTAAGTTACGTGAAGCTCTTGAAGAGGCAGATCAGCAGGTAGTGGGATGTAGGTTTGGTATGGTCTGTCCGGAGTAGAGAGTTAATGTTTCTGAAAGACCGTGTCTCGGTCATCCGTTTCTCAAACACCCTGTAGTGCGAGAAATCCAACAGAGGCGATCGAGTCTTGTGGGGAAAAGTGCGCAAACCTCTGCAGAGTGTACAATCTAATCATGGTTAGCCGTGTCCCCGGTTATGGACAATTCTTGAGTCTCTAGTACTTGGGTTATCACAAGTATCTCATCATGTTTAACTAATATTGTTGGGTTGTTAATCACTTTAATTGGGATTGAGTTGGAGGAACCTTCTCAATGTTGTTCAACCACCATGATAGTTAAATTAAAATCTATTCCTTTGTTGTAGGGAAAAATTGGCTTTTCGCAAAACTGTAACCATAGAGCTTTCCACCAGCCAAATATGCATGTAGTGATAGCATTATTCTGTTCTTGCTCTACTGTGTTACTTTGCCAGCATATTCCATGTACTGACCCATTTTCAGGCTGCAACGTATTATGTTGCAGACTTTTCATACGAGGAGTAAGGTTCGTTAGGTCGTTGCCGTGTAGCTCAGCTATGCCGTTGGAGTTGATGGACTCACTTTATCTTCCAAGCCTTCCGCTGTTATCGTATTAGATGGCCTTAAGCCATACTATTGTAATAAGTTCTCTCTTGAGACATTCGATGTAATAAGTGTGTGATTGCTACTCTGTTATAAATCCTTCAAGTACTGTGTGTGTCAGCATTACCGACCCAGGGATGACACTGAAGCATAGAGGCTTGACCATCTGAGGCCGGGTCGCTACATAGAAGCACTCAGTCTTAGGCTTAGGTCCAGACTTGGGCTTCTTCACTTGAGCAACAACTTATTTGCCGTTCTTCTTGAAGTTCCCCTTCTTCCCTTTGCCCTTCTTCTTGAAACTAGTGGTCTTGTTGACCATAAACACTTGATGCACCTTCTCGATTTGTACCTCCGCAACCTTTAGCATCGCGAAGAGCTCGGGAATTTTCTTATCCATCCCTTGCATATTATAGTTCATCACGAAGCTTTTGTAGCTTGGTGGCAGTGATTGAAGAACTCTGTCAATGACACTATCATCAGGAACATTAAGTCCCAGTTGAGTCAAGTGGTTGTGGTACCCAGACTTTCCGAGTATATGTTCACTGACAGAACTATTCTCCTCCATCTTGCAGCTATAGAACTTATTGGAGACTTCATATCTCTCAATTCGGGAATTTTCTTGCAATATTAACTTCTACTCCAGGAACATCTCATATGCTCCATGACGTTCAAAACTTCGTTGAAGTCCCGATTCTAAGACGTAAAGCATGGCACACTGAACTATCGAGTAGTCACCAGCTTTGCTCTGCCAGACATTCATAACATCTGGTGTTGCTCCTACAGCAGGCTTTCCACCTAGTGGTGCTTCCAAGACGTAATTCTTCTATGCAGCAATGAGGATAATGCTGAAGTTACGGATCCAGTCCGTGTAGTTGCTACCATCATCTTTCTACTTAGCTTTCTCTAGGAACGCATTAAAATTCAAAGGAACAGTAGCACGGTCCATTTATCTAGAACAACATAGACATGCAAAATACTACCAGGTACTAAGTTCATGATAAATTAAAGTTCAATTAATCATATTACTTAAGAACTCCCACTTAGATAGACATCCCTCTAGTCATCTAAATGATCACATGAGCCATATCAACTAAACCATGTCCGATCATCACGTGAGATGGAAAAGTTTTCATTGGTGAACATCACTATGTTGATCATATCTACTATGTGATTCATGCTCGACCTTTTGGTCTCAGTGTTCCGAGGCCATATCTGCATATGCTAGGCTCGTCAAGTTTAACCTGAGTATTCTGCTTGTGCAAAACTGGCTTGCACCCATTGTATGTGAACGTAGAGCTTATCACACCCGATCATCACGTGGTGTCTCGGCATGACAAACTGTAGCAACGGTGCATACTCAGGGAGAACACTTATACCTTGAAATTTAGTGAGAGATCATCTTATAATGCTACCGCCGTATTAAGCAAAATAAGATGCATAAAAGATAAACATCACATGCAATCAATATAATTGATATGATATGGCCATCATCATCTTATTCATTTGATCTCCATCTCCAAAGCACCGTCATGATCACCATCGTCACCAGCTTGACACCTTGACCTCCATCGTAGCATCGTTGTTGTCTTGCCAACTATTGCTTCTACGACTATCGCTACCGCTTAGTGATAAAGTAAAGCAATTACATGGCGATTGCATTTCATACAATAAAGCGACAACCATATGGCTCCTGCCAGTTGCCGATAACTTTGTTACAAAACATGATCATCTCATACAACAATTGATATAATCACGTCTTGACCATATCACATCACAACATGCCGTGCAAAAACAAGTTAGACGTCCTCTACTTCGTTGTTGCAAGTTTTACATGGCTGCTACGGGCTTAGCAAGAACCGTTCTTACCTACGCATCAAAAACCACAACGATTTTTCGTCAAGTGTGCTATTTTAACCTTCAACAAGGACCGGGCATAGTCACACTCGATTCAACTAAAGTTGGAGAAACAGACACCCACTAGCCACCCATGTGCGAAGCACGTCGGTAAACCAGTCTCATGAACGTGTTCATGTAATGTCGGTCTTGGCCGCTTCATCCAACAATACCGCTGAATCAAAGTATGAGATGCTGGTAAGCAGCATGACTATTATCACCCACAACTCTTTGTGTTTTACTCATGCATATAACATCTATGCATACACTTTGCTTGGATTCCACTCTTGGGGAACGCAATATTTTAAAAAAATTCCTACGATCATGCAAGATCTATCTATGAGATGCATAGAAACGAGATGGGAGACTGTGTCTACGTACCCTCGTAGATCGAAAGCAGAAGCATTTTAGTCACGCGGTTGATGTAGTCGAACATCTTTGCGATCCAACCGATCAAGTACCAAATGCACGGCACCTCCACGATCTACACACCTTCAGCTCGATGACGTCCCTCGTACTCTTTGATGTCTACTACACAACCTTCTTCTTGTAGACGTTGTTGGGCCTCCAAGTGCAGAGGTTTGTAGGACAATAGAAAATTTCCCTCAAGTGGATGACCTAATGTTTATCAATCCGTGGGAGGCGTAGGATGAAGATGGTCTCTCTCAAACAACCCTGGAACCAAATAACAAAGAGTCTCTTGTGTCCCCAACACACCCAATACAATGGTAAATTGTATAGGTGCACTAGTTCGGCGAAGAGATGGTGATACAAGTGCAATATGGATGGTAGATATATGTTTTTGTATTCTGAAATTATAAAAACAGCAAGGTAACTAATGGTAAAAGTGAGCAAAAACGGTATTGCAATGCATTGAAACAAGGCCTAGCGTTCATACTTTCACTAGTGCAAGTTCTCTCAACAATAATAACATAATTGGATCATATAACAATCCCTCAACATGCAACAAAGAGTCACTCAAAAGTCACTAATAGCGGAGAACAAATGAAGTGATTATTGTAGGGTACGAAACCACCTCAAAGTTATTCTTTCTGATCGATCTATTCAAGAGTTCGTACTAGAATAACACCTTAAGACACAAATCAACCAAAACCCTAGTGTCACCTTGATACTCCAATGTCACCTCAAGAATCCGTGGGTATAATTATACGATATGCATCACACAATCACAGATTCATCTATTCAACCAACACAAAGAACTTCAAAGAGTGCCCCAAAGTTTCTACCGGAGAGTAAAGAAAAAAACGTATGCCAATCCCTATGCATAAGTTCACAAGGTCATGGAACTCGTGTAACGATCTGACCCAAAATTGGTCAAGTCTCTATGTAGCTGTACCATCCCAAGATCATGCTAGCACACACAGTACATTGATGCAAAGATTCAAAGTTCAATCACACTTGAATTTATTACACGATTCTCATATAGAGTGTTTATTACATCATAATAAATTCGGCCAAAGGCCAACTCATGAGAAATAAAGTAAATAAAGCTACGGAAGCGTAGATAAGCGATTCCATCCGACTCCATAGGGCAATCGCCAAGCGTAGATCGTAGCCTCACTCCTAGTCGGAAAACTCCACTGCAACATGAGACGTTGCAGCCGTGTAGGTCAGCATTTTGAATATGCCGGCAAGTCATAGAGAGAACAACAAACAATAATACTAACACTATATGCAATTTGGCTGTGGGGCTCTAAGTTTTATATTTTTGTGAAAAAGCCAGTTTTTCCCTACAACACAGGACTTGCTTGCAATTACTACAAAATGTTGGTTGTTAATGAGATGGTTCCGCCAACCAGTGTCTCATACCCGAAATTATTAATAACCCATCAATTAATTAATTATGTTCAGTGTTTAGATTTCTGAAATACTCCAATTTCCAGAGGCTCATTTGTCCGTAACCGGGGACACGGCTAATCGATTAGGTTGTTACTCTGCAGAGTCTTGTGCACTTTGCCCGCAAGATTCGTTCCCTCCTTTATGTCCTCGCACTGCCTGGTGCTTGAAGATGGGACGAACGAAACAGGGTCTTCCGTACAGTTTCTCTGGGCACTGCCGGTGCCCATCCATGTCCTACCGATCTTCTACATCTGTTGGCACCGTCCGTCCAGAGTCACGCCTAAGGTCAACCCAGCCAGAGCTCATAATGGCTTGCGGCTGCACAGGTAAGCTTCCGGTCAAGGGGTATCCATCCGTCTCTTCGTGGCTGGGTGAAGCTTTCCGCAAGATGTCATGGTGCTTCTCCATGCATCCCGGCCATCCGCTGGTTTCTCCAGGGTGCCCGTCAATCGTCCTCCACCCAATAGTGAATTTGAAGTCCATCTTGAGCTTGAAGTCATGGGGTTGTCACCATCTTAACTCTCACATCTCCCTTATGAATCTCTCAACCAACCCCGTCTACGAGCATAGCAAAATAAACTACATCGCCCCGGGCAATGATAACAAGGGGAATTGGGTTCATCCTACCTCATGATACTACTCAAGAACATAACTTAAAATTCTCCTACTGCATGCATGGTGGGGGGAAATAATTCTAATGCAACAAAATCATAGGTATTGTAAAACATGATCAAATGACTTGCCTGGCTGATGGTCTTCAAACGCTTATGACTCGAGATAGCAAGCTTCGCACTCCGGAAATTCTATCGAGTCAAACAATAGCACAAATAAATATCCCACTAAATAACATAACAGCAAGCTAAAGGAAATCACACAAGCACTCAAACCAAAACCAAAGAAAACTCGAAGAACTCCAAACCAACAACTAGCAAGAAAAAAAATAAACATTTTATTTTTCTGTAAATAAAATTTCATGTTCTAAAACTACAGAAACAAATCTGAAATAGATTATAACAGAGGTAAAATAAAATCTTAAATTAACTAGAACAACAGAAAACAGCAGCAATCTAAAAAAACTAGAAAAGCTTGTTTTCAGGTAAAACTAATTTTAATAAAGACTAAAAATACCCAAATAAATCCCTACTGCTAGGCAAGGTCAAAACAAAGCAGTGACAAAAAGAATTACTAAGATAAAATAATCCTAACTCAAAATTATAGCGGAAATAATAATCCAACTAAAACTAAAATAAAACTATTTTTACAAACTAAAACCTGGCCGAATCTATTTTCTACAGAAACTATAGGAAATTTATGAACTAACAAAAAAAGAAACAACTAAAAATAATAAATAACCTAAAAGATATAGAATTTTCAAGATTGGAACTATTCTGTTTTAAAACAGAAACGAAAATAAAACTAAAAGAAACTAACGCGCTAACGGGCCGAAACAGTGAGCACTCTAAAACTAAATAGCGCCTAAGCGATTAATAGACCACTGCGTCCATGGGCTAACAGAAATAAACCGGTCGGGCCGGTCTAACTAAACCAGGAACTAAACCGGAATAAAACCAAAACTAAAACCGATCTAATCAAAAAAAATTAACCCTTCACTACTTCTAATCTACGTAGTAGATTGCAGATCGAACGGTGGAGGGGGGGGGTCTGGTGGCTCACAGCGGTGACGATGGACAACGGCGGCTCGAGCGATGGTGGCGATGGCGGTTTCGGTGGTCGGCGAAGGTGACAAATACGTCGGGCGGATGCGGTGGAGTTAGGGAAGGTCGGGCGTGGCCTTGGTGGAGCTCGGGAACGACAGTGGCGGTCGGGGCGACAGCGGCTGCTCCCAGGTGAGCTGCAGCTCCGGCGAGCGGCGGTCGAGCTCCGGGCGACGGCTTCGACGGTTCCTGGGCGGCGATAGGATGTAAAAGAGGTGCGGAATGAACATGCGGTTCGGGTGGTGTAGCGTGGAAGCAAGGGGGATGCTCACCGGTGGCAGAAGCGACGGCGAACCGAGGCGGCGGTGGCGAGATGCGTTCGGCGAGGGCGCGAGCTATGGGTGGATTTGAGCTTAGGGTTTTATGAGGATCGAGGGAGGAGGCCGAGGGGTTTATATAGGGCAAAGTCTTGGAGGAGGGGTCAACTCGGGATCACGATCCAAGGAAGATCGGAACCGCGACGCGCTCTGGACGTGCTCTGGTTTGGTTTCGTGAGTGAGGGGTTGGGGATGAGGGCGGGCCCCGCGGGTCAGTGGGAGAGAGAGGGGAGGGGGCGTGCGGGTGACCGATCGGGAGCGGCTTCGGGCGTGTGGCGCGGAGCTGGGCTGGCCGGCTAGGGCGCGTTGGTGGGTTGCGGCGTTGCTGGGCCTGTTGGCCGGGCCGCTCGCTGGGCCTTTTTCCTTTTTTTTGAATTAAAGCAGCAAGGAAAAATACAATATAGAGGAATATATAATGTTTTTATATGGGACATATATCTATCAATAAAATCAGAAAAATAAATACTACAACATGAACATTTTTCTAGAGGCGAAACGGAAACTAAAAAAACATTTTCTGCAAATTCCAAATAATTCAAATTTGAATTCAACTTTTTGGCAATATTTTCTTCTGACATTTTTTTGGAGTGTCATGTTTGCTCCTCTCATACTTTTGCACAAGTATTCGTCAGGTATTTTTGAAATAAATTTCAATTGCCAAATTCAAATAAAAATCAAATGCCTCTGAAATTTCCAAATGCCACTCAATTCAAACAAAATGCATAGATGCTTAGCTACTAATTGTAAAACATTCCAAATTGAAAATTTGGGATGTTACAAACCTACCCACCTTAAGATGAATCTCGCCCTCGAGATTTTGGTTGGCTAGCAAATAGGTGCTGGTGGTCTTGGCGGAGCCGGGCTAGCCGGCTCGGGAACGTTGGTGGGCTGCGGCGTTGCCGGGCCTGTTGGCCTGGCCGCTCGCTGGGGCTTTTTCCTTTTTTTTGAATTAAAGCAGAGAGGAAAAATATAATATAGAGGAATATATAATATTTTTATATAGGACATATATCTATCAATAAAATCAGAAAAATAAATACTACAACATCAACATTTTTCCAGAGGCGAAACAGAAACTAAAAAAACATTTTCTGCAAATTCCAAATAAATTCAAATTTGAATTCAACTTTTTGGCAATATGTTCTTGTGACATTTTTTTGGAGTGTCATGTTTGCTCCTCTCATACTTTTGCACAAGTATTCGTCAGGTATTTTTGAAATAAATTTCAATTGCCAAATTCAAATAAAACTCAAATGCCTCTGAAATTTCCAAATGCCACTCAATTCAAACAAAATGCATAGATGCTTAGCTAAGAATTGTAAAACATTCCAAATTGAAAATCTGGGATGTTACAAACCTACCGACCTTAAGATGAATCTCGCCCTCGAGATTCGGGTTGGCTAGCACATTGGTGCGGGTGGTCTCGGCGGAGATCTTCTTCTTGCTCCCAGGTGGCTTCCTCCTCGGAGTGGTGGCTCCACAGAACCTTGCAAAACTTGATGATCTTGCTGCGGGTAACTCTGTTCGCAGTCTCGAGAATTCTGACGGGTTTCTCCTCATAAGTCAGATCACTGTCAAGCTGTATGGCCTCTAGGGGCACCGTGTCCCTCAAAGGAATATCGACCATCTCAGCATGTCATTTCTTCAGCTGGGAAACATGGAAGACATCATGAACTCCTGACAATCCTTTCGGCAATTCCATCTTGTATGCAACTTCTCCTCTGCATTCGAGGATTTTGTATGGGCCAATGAACTGCGGTGCTAACTTTCCTTTAACACCAAATCTCTTGATTCCACGAAGGGGGGACACACGGAGATATGCTCGGTCTCCAACTTCATACGTTATCTCCTTGCTTTTACTGTCAGCATAACTCTTCTATCTCGACTGGGCTATCTTGAGTCTATCTCGAATTAGCTTGACTTTCTCTTCGGAGTCTCTGATAAGATCGGGACCAAAAAAATTTCGGTCTCCAACACCATCCCACAACAATGGTGTTCTGCACCTCCTTCCGTAGGGGCCATCTTCAGACTAGTCTGATAGCTTTTGTTGTATGAGAACTCTGCGTATGGCAGGTTGTCATCCCAGCTAGACCCGTAGTCTAGCGCACATGCTCTCAACATGTCCTCCAGAATCTGGTTGACTCTCTCGGCCTGTCCATCTGTCTGCGGATGAAAAGCTGTGCTAAATTCCAGCCTCGTACCCAAAGTTTCATGCAACTGATTCCAAAATTTTGAGGTAAATTGTGTTCCTCTATCTGACACGATACTCCTCGGAACTCCATGCAGATGTACGATCCTGGTCATGTATATCTTGGCTAACTTAGCGCTGGTATATGTGGTCTTCATGGGGATGAAATGAGCTACCTTGGTCAAGCGATCAACTACTACCCAGATAGAATCATAACCTGAACGGGTCATGGGTAATCCTGTGATAAAATCCATTCCAAGTTTTTCCCATTTCCACTCGGGTATCGGCAAAGGTTGAAGTAACCATGTCGGCTTGTGGTGTTTCGCCTTTACTCGCTGACAAACATCACATACTGCTACATACTCGGCAATATCCTTCTTCATACCTGTCCACCAGAAACTTTCCTTCAAGTCCAGATACATCTTGGTGTTGCTTGGGTGAATCGAGTACGGTGAATCATGGGCCTCCTGAAGAATTAACTTCCTGACCTCCGGGTCATTGGGCACATAGATATGATCCTCAAACCATAAAGTTCCGTGTTCATCCTCACGAAAACCTTTAGCCTTTCCATTAGTCATCTTTTCCTTTATCTCTGCAATTTCCTTGTCCGTCTTCTGGGCTTCTCGGATCCTTTCGGTCAAAGTGGATTGAATATCCAAGGTGGCGACAAATCCTCTTGGTATTATCTCCAATTGGAGATCTCTGAGATTGTCGGCTAATTCCTGAGGTAATCCTCCAGCTATGTGGGTGTTCACATAGCTTTTACGGCTCAAGGCATCTGCTACAACATTTGCCTTCCTTGGGTGATAATGCAATCTCATGTCATAGTCCTTGATCAATTCAAGCCATCTCCTCTGCCAGAGGTTCAACTCCTTCTGCGTGAAAATATACGTCAAGCTCTTATGATCCGTGTAAACATCACAACTATTTCCAACATGGAAATGTCTCCAGGTCTTGAGTGCGTGCACTACGACTGCTAACTCCAAATTGTGTGTGGCGTAATTCATCTCGTGAGGTCGTAGCTGTCGGGAGGTATAAGCTACAACTTTTCCTTCCTGCATGAGCACTCCTCCGAGTCCTTGATGAGAAGCATCACAATATACCTGGTAATCCTTGTGTATGTCCGGCAAAATGAGCATTGGGGCTATAACCAGACATTTCTTCAGCTCCATAAAACTGGCTTCACAATCCTCGGTCCAAACGTACTTAGTTTCCTTCTTCAACAGCTCTGTCATGGGCTTAGCAATCTTGGAGAAATTCTCAATAAATCTCTGATAATATTCTGCAAGTCCGAGAAAACTGCGGATCTCCTTGACTGAGGTGGGGGACTGCCAGTTGGTGACCGATTTAACCTTGGTGGGGTCGACTGCTATTCCTTCTCCTGAAATAACATGTCTGAGGAATCTGACTTCCTTGAACCAAAATTCACATTTGCTGAACTTGGCATATAACTGATGTTCTCGGAGTTTCTCCAGAACTAGACGCAAATGTTCCTTGTGCTCTTCCTCACTCTTGGAGAAAACCAATATGTCAACGATGAACACTATGACAAACTTGTCCAGATATTCCATAAATACCTTGTTCATCATGCTCATGAAATACGCAGGGGCATTAGTCAATCCGAATGACATGACTGTGTACTCATATAAACCATACCTGGTGGTGAAAGCTGTTTTGGGTATATCCTGTTCACGAATCTTCAGCTGATGATACCCTGATCGAAGATTGATCTTGGAGAATACTTTGGCTTTGACTAGCTGATCAAATAAATCACTAATCATCAGCAGAGGGTACTTATTCTTGATGGTCACGTCGTTCAATGAATGATAATCCACAACCATTCTCACTGTTCCATCCTTTTTCTCTACCAAAAGGACTGGGGCTCTCCAAGGTGGCAAACTTGGGCGAATATATCCTTTCTCCAATAATTCCTTGATCTGCTTCTTGATCTCTTCCAAATCATTCGGGGGCATCCGATAAGGTCTCTTGGATATTGGGGCTGTGCCAAGTAATAACTCGATCAAAAATTCTATTTCTCTATCCGGTGGCATTCCTGGTAATTCCTCCGAAAATACATCTGGAAAATCTTGTACTACAGGCACTTCCTCCTGAACAACTCCCGTGAGGGAATTCACCCGATTCTTCATCAGTGTGCATCTGGATACATACTTGATCCTCTTCTGCTCCGGGATGGTGAGCAAAATCGTCTTGCGGGCACAGTCGATGTTCCCTTCAAACTTCGTCAACCAGTCCATGCCTAGGATCACGTCCAATCCCTGGGATTCCAATACTATGAGGTCTACGGGAAAATCGTGATTTCCGATGCTGAGGGTCGAATGACAGCCTAAGCCTGCCGTCATCTCTCCTCCTGGGGAAGTGACCTGAAGGGGGGTTCTAAGGGTTCTAGTGGGCAACCCATACTTTTCCACAACTACCCTTGATATGAATGAATGCGTTGCACCAGAATCAAACAGTACCAATACTGGACGTGAATTTAATAAAACTTACCAACCACAGTGTCTGGCTGATCATAGACGTCCTCCACGTCGATGTGGTTCACCTGGGCATGAGGAAAAGGATTGGGATTCTTTGCTGAGCTTCCATTGCTGTTGCCATTCCCAATCCTCTGCTTGGCTGCCGGACAATCGGTGGCATAGTGTCCTGTCTTCTGGCACTTGAAACAGGTGATATGACTCAGATCCTTCTGAGCCGGAGCAGGACGGTACTGGTTGCCATTGCTTGACTTGGAGTTGTTGTCGTGGTTGCGATTGTTCCCATTCCCTCCATGGTTATGTCCTCCATGATTATGTCTTCCATGGGTGTGATGGGTATGTCCTCCCGAGTATGGGGCATAGCGGGGCTTCTGCTAAGCTCCGGAGTTGTACTTTCCCTGGCCATATTTCCGCTTGCGGCTTCCAATCTGCCGCTGCTTGCCTTCAAGTATAGTGGCCTTGTCTACCAACTCCTGGTAGTTGTTGAAGGTAGCCACCATTAGCTGCATTCCCAGCTCATCATTGAGTCCCTCGAGAAACTTCTCCTGCTTTGCGGCATCCGTGGCCACATCATCTGGGGCATAGCGAGATAATTTGCTGAACCCATCCACGTACTGCCCCACAGTACGATTCCCCTGGCGTAAGTTGCGGAACTCACGCTTCTTCAGACTCATGGCTCCAGCTGAGACATGAGTGGCACGGAAAGCCTGCTGGAACTGATCCCATGTCATGGTGGCGACCGGATAAGTGGCGGTGTAGTTCTCCCACCAAGAGGCTGCAGGTCCATCCAGTTAATGTGCGACAAAACGCACCTTCGCAACATCTGTGCATCCAGCAGTTGCTAGCTCCCTTCCGACCTTGCGGAGCCAATCATCAGCTACAATCGGCTCGGTGCTACTAGAGAACACCGGCGGATTCAGCCTTAGGAACCGGGTCAGGTTATCGACAGGGGGTGGTGGCGGTGGATTGTTGTTGTTGTTGCCTTGGTTTTGGATGAGCATTTGCATTAAGGCATTCTGCTGTTGAATCAGCTGGGTGAGCTCCAGCGGGAAAGTGAAACCGGGGTCACGTCTCGGAGGCATCTGGTGTTTTGGAGTGGATGAGAAATTAGAATAGAACAAGGGTCTAATGAGAACATAGCACTGGCCAAATGAATGCACAAACATAATCACACCAATCATTTATTCATTCATCTCAAACAAGGTTTGATTTCGGATTACAAAATCTCACGACTAATTGAACATAACGGCCTAACTGATCGACGAAAAATAAAATAACATGGCGGTCGACTAAATGTCTTCATCAATTATCCTTGCATCCTCTGGTGCGGCGTCCTCCGGTGCGGCGTCCTCTGATGCGGCGCCTCCTCTTGCGGCTTCCTTCGGTGGAGCTCTCTTCATAATCCTCGTCATTACTCACGAGGGGTCCATTATCTCCACTCGGAAAAAGGTCTTATCCCAGGTCCATCTTCTCCTCTAATGCGGCAACATCAATCTTCAGCTTGTCGACTCTCTCCATGAAATCCTTGACTTCATCCTCATGCTCATAGTGGGCTTCACGTGCTGCATCCTCCAGTTCCATTTCACGAAGATGCAACTTTTGGACCGTCTTCAATCTCCTGTGCATCTGAATCTCTAGAGCCCTGATGTGAGCCTCCAAGTCTTGGACATATGAGCGAACGGAGTCGTCATCTATGGTGCAGATGAGCTCTCCATATGCCGTCCTGCGAGAAATCATGGTGTGGTCTGATCCAATCAGCTCGGCCTTGTTTTCCTCCTGGATGCGTCCAAGTGCAGTATGAACTGCTATGTCTCTCCCGAGGATCCAAGTGGGAGCAGTGAACCTGAAGTCAACGGGCGCCGAGAGACTTCCGAAAGTCCTCCCTGGTATGTACCTTAATCCTATAGCGAGGGTCTTCTGGAAATGCCATGATAGGGGTCCCGGTGATAGATGACAGAGCAATCTTCAATTCCTTGGTGATCTTGTCACATCCCTAGTTCTGGTATGACCTAGGCTAGCTAGTCATGTGTGCATCATGTTTAAATTCCATTTAAATTTGAAATGGGGATTTGTAAAACCCTCAGAATCATTTCTGGAAATGACCCAGATAAAAATTTCTCAAAAAAATGTCCAAGAAAATGTTCATGTCTCTCTCTGAAAATATTGGGCAGAGGTAAAATTCAAACCAATATTTTTAGGGGCTCATAAATATTTATTTTGGCCATTTGGAATTAATCCATTAATTATTTGCATTGGATAAACATTTATATATATATATATAATATTGTCCAATAATTCTGAATTTTGGTGAGGGGCTTTGGAATAATCCCTTAGGCCCCTGCAAAAATTGTCAGAATTAAATAAAATGATTTAGTATTTTTATTAAATCAAAACAAATGTCAGAAAAATAGAAAAGAAAACAAAGTAAGGGAAAGGCTTACCTGGCCTTACCTGGCGGCCCAGCTGGCCAGCCCAGCTGGCGGCCCAGCCCACCAGGGGCAGCCCCGTCTTCTACCTCTTGCCAGTAGGCAGAGGAGAAGCCGGGCACGACGCACGCCGTGGCCACGTCTCCCCGCCACCTCCTGCTTCCCCTCCTCGTCGCTCTGGCCTCCCTGGACGACGCCACGCGCCGCCCCGTTCCCCTCTCACTCTCCCGTGCCCATTCCTCTCCTCTCCCTTGCTCTCTCTCACCGCGCCCGAGCGCTGCCGTCACCGCCGTTCGCTATAGCCGCAGCCACCACCTCCCCCTCGCCTCTCCGACAAGCCCGAGAGCTTCGCCACATCTCCCTCTTCCTCTCCGTCAAGCCACAAGACGCCGGACGCCTTGTGGAGCCGCTGTCGCCATCGTCTTCCTCCTCGGACGCCGCCGACCGCCGACTCCGATTCGCCATCTTCAGCGCCTCCCCGAGCCCACTGGCCTGCTCAGCAACTCCGCCGTGAGCTCCCACCTCGAATCCCCCTCTCCCCCTTGTCTTTTGCACGCTGCAGCCGCGATTCCGGTCGAGGCCGAACTCCGGCCGCCGCAAAAGCTGCCGCCGTCGTCGATTTAGTCCACTCCGGCGCGAGCCGTTGCCTCCTTTAGATGCGCGAGACCTTCAGCTACCCGTAGACGCAAACCACACGCAAAACCGAGCCCTGTAGCTGTTTTCCGGCGAGTTTCCGCCGCGGTTGAGGTCGTCGTCAGCCGAACTCCGGTGGGCTGACGTGGACATTTAGTTAGGCGCTAATCACCACTAACCCCTCTCTAACAGACACTTACAGGCGGGCCCCGCAACAGGTCAAATCCCAGTCAACACGGGATTAACTCCCATTTACCAATGAGCCAATGACATGTGGGACCCGGTCGTTAGGTTTGACCAATCAGCGCTGTTGACTTGCTGACGCAATTAATCCTTTTCTGGATTTAGAATAATTCAGAAATTCCAGAATATATTCAAAACTTCATAGAAATTCAACCGTAGCTCAGACTGAAATAATTTATATATGAAAAATTATCAGAAAAATTCAATCTATCCATCTGTACCATTTTCATGCATGAAAAACCAATCTATACATGCTGTATAAGGGAAACACTAAAATGGCTTATATAAAGAGCTTATTTTGGAGATGCATTTGAATCTTGGTTCAAATGGATTTCATCCAAATAAAAGCTAGTTGCATTAGCTCAATCAGCATCACATATTCATGCCATGATCATGCATCATATTGTTGCATATGGTTGTGTTTTGATTACCGACACCGTTCCTTCTCGATAGGTCCTGCTCCGGAGACCCTTCCAGAGTACCTGTCTGAGGAGCAGTGCCCCCTGTTGATCTACCAGGCAAGCAAACCCCCTTGTTCATTCCGACATGATCCCACTCTCTCGCTCCTGCTCTCTTTTATTGCATTAGGACAACAGCGAATCAACTGCTACTTTATGCTGCGGTAGTTGAACCCATTCCTCTGCATGACCTGTCATTGCCACAGTAAATAGTTGAATCCCACTAGCATGTGTAGGATCTGATTGAGCCATGTTGTGTTCTTGCCATGCCATGCCTGCTATTGCTTAGAGTTGTGTCAGGTCTGGTTCATCGGGAATGAATTGGAGTGGTACGATATGTTCTGGTGCTGAGAGTTAAGCGTGTGAACACGATTTGGTAAAGGTAGCGGTGAGAGGCCATGTAGGAGTACATGGTGGGTTGTCTCACTGGAACCGTCCTTAAGAACTGAGTTCTGTGTAAGTTGTCCAATGACTAGTTACTACCACACATTGGGCTCCAGGCGCTCCAAGCTCTCTTGATTTATTAGCCAACTTGATCTCTGTCCAGGAGTTGCAAATAGTTTCTGGTGTTTGTAGGTAGTGTTAGTAGTCTACCAAGTGGCACCCGGCCAGGTGGGCTTGGGACAGACTAGGCACAAGTGGCACGATGTACCAAGCGTAGATCCATCCGGCGAGGTGGGCTTGGGAACCCTGCACACATTGTTTGGGGCCGTGAGCGACACCCCGGCCGGATCTCCTTGAGGATGGAACCCGAATAGGCGATATACCTGGACTAGAGTCTTGTGTGGTTAGTCAGGTCGTGGCCGACACCCTCGCCAGGCTTCCGCTTGAAGGTTGCCGAGTTACATGACGTGTACATGGTGATAAGTGGTGAGAGCGTGTGTGAAGAAGTACACCCCTGCAGGGTTATCATGATCTATTCGAATAGCCGTGTCCTCGGTTATGGACTTCTTGGATGCTTAAGTGGTACATAGACAACTTGAAGTGGATACCCTAAAACGCTCAAGACAAGTGTGAGTGCTATGGATGGCCTTCTTGTAGGAAGATGGGAATGAATCCATAGTAGTGTATTGACGTGGTGATTAGTGGACTCGTGTGCGCCACCTCAAAAGAGTTACCAGCAGTCGTAGTACAGGATAGCCACTGAGTCAAAGCTGGCTTGCTGCAACTAAACTCCACATTACCTTCTTGATACAAGTGCATGTATGATAGGATCTGATGTAAGTCTTGCTGAGTACCTTTGTACTCATGTTGCTTTATTTATGTTTTTGCAGCGGAGACTTCGGTCTTACTAGTTTACGTGGACTTCAACAAGTAGCTTGTACCTCAACTACGATCTTGATCGGATGTTGTAGATAGTCAGGCTCTTCAGCCTTTTTCATTTGTAGTTGTCTGTACTCAGACATGTAATGCTTCCGCTTGTTGCTTGTATGCTCTGAATGATGGGCCATGTGACCCCTGTTTGTATTTAATGCTATGTGGTTCTTCTGAGCCTTTATCTATATGAGTTTGCGTTATGTTGTGATGCCATGTTGTACCTCACATACTTGCATGTTATGCGTACGTGTGACGTGTATTGCTATGTGTGGGATCCGACAATCTAGTTGTTTGTCCTTGGCAGCCTATCTTATGGGGAAATGTAGTCTAGTGCTTCCTTGAGCCATAGTAGTCCGCTACAGCCCGGTTCACCGGAGTCCTGCTAGTCCAGCACTACTGCTCAGAACACTTGACTGGCCGGCATGTGTTCCACTTCGTTCCTATGTCTGTCCCTTCAGGAAAATGTCATGCGGTGACTTCCGGAGTCCTGCCTAGCCTGCTACAGCCCGGGTTCCCCGGAGTCCTGTTAGCCCAGTGCTACAGCCCGGATTCATATGCTGTTGACCGACATGTTCGATGTGATTCATGTATGCCTGTCCCCATAGGTTAGCACCGCTTTGGGTTCACGACTAGCCATGTCGGCCCGGGTTCTTTGTCATATGGATGCTAGCGACACTATCATATACGTGAGCCAAAAGGCGCAAACGGTCCCGGGCCAGGTAAGGTGGCACCCGTGGGAATACCGTGCGTGAGGCCGCAAAGTGATATGATGTGTTACATGCTAGATCAGTGTGACTTAGGATCGGGGTCCCGACAGATCTGGACCAGCCTCCTACTGAAAAACATTGTCTCATCTGGCTGGCAAAACTCCGGGAGCAGAATGGGATGAACTTGACGGCCATCTAGAATGTTGAAATCAGAGATAAGTCAGAAATGAACAGGGGAGAATTACGGAATGATAAGGACATAAAATAAAATAGTTTCTTCCTATGGCTTTCCGATCC
Source organism: Triticum urartu (assembly GCF_003073215.2). Classification (NCBI taxonomy): domain Eukaryota; kingdom Viridiplantae; phylum Streptophyta; class Magnoliopsida; order Poales; family Poaceae; genus Triticum; species Triticum urartu. Next base: position 373,618,609 of record NC_053024.1, read on the forward strand.
TAGGGGTTACGTCCTACGTCAGCGTGTGCTCTGAATACCATCTCTGTAATGACCCGACCAAAAATCGGTCATGTCTCTGTGTAGCTGTACCATCCCAAGATCATGCTGGCACACACAGTACATTGATGCAAAGATTCAAAGTTCAATCACACTTGAATTTATCACATGACTCTCATATCGAGTCTTTATTACATCATAATAAATTCGGCCAAAGGCCAACTCATGAGAAATAAACTAAATAAAGCTGCGGAAGTGTAGACGATAAGCGAGTCCATCCGACTCCATAGGGCAATCGCCAAGCGTAGATTGTAGCCTCACTCATGGTTGGAAAACTCCTCTACAACATGAGACGTTGCAGCCGTGTAGGTCAGCATTTTGAATATGCTGGCAAGTCATAGAGAGAACAACAAACAATAATACGAACACTATATGCAATTTGGCTGTGGGGCTCTAAGTTTTATATTTTTGCGAAAAAGCCAGTTTTTCCCTACAACACAGGACTTGCTTGCAATTACTACAAAATGTTGGTTGTTAATGATATGGTTCCGCCAACCAGTGTCTCATACCCAAAATTATTAATAACCCATCAATTAATTAATTATGTTCAGTGTTGAGATTTTCGAAATACTCCAATTTCCAGAGGCTCATTTGTCCGTAACCGGGGACACGGCTAATCGATTAGGTTGTTACTCTGCAGAGTCTTGTGCACTTTACCCGCAAGATTCGTTCCCTCCTTTATGTCCTTGCACTGCCTGGTGTTTGAAGACGGGACGAACAAAACAGGGTCTTCCGTAGAGTTTCTCTAAGCACTGCCAGTGCCCATCCATGTCTCACCGTTCTTCTACATCTGCTGGCACCGTCCGTCGAGAGTCATGCCTAAGGTCAACCCAGCCAGAGCCCATAATGGCTTGCGGCTGCACAGGTAAGCTTCTGGTCAAGGGGCATCCATCCATCTCTTCGTGGATGGGTGAAGCTTTCCACAAGATGTCATGGCGCTTCTCCATGCATCCCGGCCATCCGCTGGTTTCTCCAGGGTGCCCGTGAATCGTCCTCCACCCAGTAGTGAATTTGAAGTCCAGCTTGAGCTTGAAGTCATGGGGTTGTCATCATATTAACTCTCACATCTCCCTTATGAATCTCTCAACCAACCCCGTCTACGAGCATAGAAAAATAAACTACATCGCCCCGGGCAATGGTAACAAGGGGAATTGGGTTCATCCTACCTCATGATACTACTCAAGAACATAACTTAAAATTCTCCTACTGCATGCATGGTGGGGGGAAATAATTCTAATGCAACAAAATCATAGGTATTGTAAAACATGATCAAATGACTTGCCTGGCTGACGGTCTTCAAAATCATAGGTATTGTAAAACATGATCAAATGACTTGCCTGGCTGACGGGCCGAAACAGTGAGCACTCTAAAACTAAACAGTGTCTAAGCGATTAATAGACCACTGCGTCCATGGGCTAGCAGAAATAAACCGACCTGGCTGGTCTAACTAAACTAGGAACTAAACCGGAATAAAACCAAAACTAAAACCGATCTAATAAAAAAACCCTAACCCTTCACTACTTCTAATCTACGCCGTAGATTGCAGATCGAACGATGGAGGGGGGGGGTCCGGTGGCTTACAGCGGCGACGATGGACGATGGCGGCTTGGGCGACGGTGGCGGTTCCGGTGGTCGGCTAAGGTGACGAAGATGTCGGGCGGATGCGGCGGAGTTAGGGAAGGTCGGGCGTGGCCTTGGTGGATCTCGGGAACGACAATGGCGGTCGGGGCGACGACGGCTGCTCGCTGGTGATCTCCAGCTCCGACGAGCGGCGGTCGAGCTCGGGGTGACGGCTTCGGCGGTTCCTGGGCGGCGATAGGATTTCAAAGAGGTGCGGAATGAACAGGAGGTTCGGGTGGTGTAGCTCGGAAGCAAGGGGGATGCTCACTGGTGGCAGAAGCGGCGGCGGTGAGATGCGTTCGGCGAGGGCGCGAGCTACGGGTGGATTTGAGCTTAGGGTTTTAGGGGGATCGAGGGAGGAGGCCGAGGGGTTTATATAGGGCAAAGTCTTGGAGGAGGGGTCGACTCGGGATCACGATCCTAGGAAGATCGGAACCGCGGCGCGCTCTGGACATGCTCTGGTTCGGTTTCGTGAGCGAGGGGTTGGGGATGAGGGTGGGCCCCGCGGGTCAGTGGGAGAGAGAGGGGAGGGGCGTGCGGCTAACCGATCGGGAGCGGCTTCGGGCGTGTGGCGCAGAGCTGGGCTGGCCGGCTCGGGCGCATTGGTGGGCTGCGGCGTTGCTGGGCCTGTTGGCCTGGCCGCTCGCTGGAGCTTTTTCCTTTTTTTTGAATTAAAGCAGAGAGGAAAAATACAATATAGAGGAATATATAATATTTTTATATAGGACATATATATATATCAATAAAATCAGAAAAATAAATACTACACCATGAACATTTTTCCAGAGGCGAAACAGAAACTAAAAAAACATTTTCTGCAAATTCCAAATAAATACAAATTTGAATTCAACTTTTTCGAAATATTTTCTTCTGACATTTTTTTGGAGTGTCATGTTTGCTCCTCTCATACTTTTGCACAAGTATTCGTTAGGTATTTTTGAAATAAATTTCAATTGCCAAATTCAAATTCAAATTCAAATAAAACTCAAATGCCTCTGAAATTTCCAAATGCCACTCAATTCAAACAAAATGCATAGATGCTTAGCTAATAACTGTAAAACATTCCAAATTGAAAATTTGGGATGTTACAACTCGCAAGTAGATCACCAAGACATACATCAAGTGGATTACGTGAATATCCCATTGTCACCACAGATAAGGACATGCAATACATACATCAAATGTTCTCAAATCCTTAAAGACTCAATCCGATAAGATATCTTCAAAGGGAAAACTCAATCCATTACAAGAGAGTAGAGGGGGAGAAACATCATAAGATACAACAATAATAGCAAAGCTTGCGATACATCACGATCGTGCCATATCAAGAACACGAGAGAGAGAGAGAGTGAGAGAGAGAGAGAGATCAAACACATAGCTACTGATACATACCCTCAGCCCCGAGGGTGAACTACTCCCTCCTCATCATGGAGAGCGCCAGGATGATGAAGCTGGTCACCAGTGATGATTCCCCTCTCCGACAGGGTGCCGGAACAGGTCCCGATTGGTTTTTTGTAACATCCCAAATTTTCAATTTGGAATGTTATACATAGGTGATCATATGCATATCATATTTTATTTGCATCTTGTTTGCGGTCCTAGAAATCCTGAGCAACTCAAGGGCCCACGTAGAGAGTTAGGGATTTCACAATTTTCATATTTGAATTTTTCTCAAATTTGAAAAGAGGATCACTTTGGTTTTAATATTTTTCTCTCCGAAATATTTCCAATATAAAAATAAAAGAGAGGAGATAAAAGGACTTATCCACAATAAAGGAAATATTGGAGGAAAATGTTAAAATCAAATAAATATTTTATTTGGATTTTTATTGCTATTTTATTTAAATTAGAAAAATATGCATTTTTTGAAATTGCATTTTTAGGCCAGAAAAATGTTCACCTTGTTCTAAATATTTTATTTGGACGGTGAAAATTGTTTTTGGCATTTTTAGAATTTATTTATTTAGGATTTTCTACGGCTGGATTATATAAAAAAAGTCGCGCGCCCGACTCGGCCAATGGCCCAATTGATCCAGGCCGCCGCCGCCGCAGCCCACCCGCTCGCCCCGACCGACTCCAGGCGGGAGCCCGGCCGACGCATGCTGCCGCAGCTGAGTCCGGGGAGGAGTCCTCCTCCCGGCGACTGTCAGGACCCCGATTCCAAGTCACATCGATCTAGCCGGTAACACCTCATATCACATTGCGGCCTCACGCACGGTATCCCCACGGGTGTCGCCTTACCATGCCCTGGGACCGTTCGCGCCTTTTGGCTCACGTATATGATAGTGTCGCTAGCATCCATATGACAGAGAACCCGGGCCGACATGGCTAGTCGTGAACCCAAAGCGGCACAGACCTATGGGGACAGGCATACATGAATCACATCGAGCATGTCGGTCATCAGCGAGTGAATCCGGGCTGTAGCACTGGGCTAACAGGACTCCGGGGAACCTGGGCTGTAGCAGGCTAGACAGGACTCCGGAAGTCACTGCGTGGCATTTCCTCGAAGGGACAGACATAGGAACGAAGTGAAACACATGCCGGCCAGTCAAGTGTCCTGAGCAATAGTGCTGGGCTAGCAGGACTCCGGTGAACCGGGCTGTAGCGGACTACTATGGCTCAAGGAGCACTAGACTACATTTCCCCATAAGAGAGGATGCCAAGGATAAACAACTAGATTGTCAGATCCCACACATACCAAGCATTTCAATCATACACACAATATGCTCGATATGTGCAAATACAACATGGCATCACAACAAAACTCTACAACTCAAGTACTTTATTTAAAGGCTCCAGAGAGCCATACATAACATGTTCATATAGGTAGGGGTCACATCACCCGACACTCAAGTCATACAAGCATACAAGCACATGCGGAAGCAAATAGTCTGAGTACAGACACTAGAAAGAAAGAAGGCTTGTCGAAGCCTGTCTATCTACAAAGGGCCCTCCATGGCTAGGATCACCCCCTGGGTGGCAAGTTACTCATCGACGTCGAGGTCTACATAAAACCCATCGGAGGGGGCGGTGTTGTTGTCTGAAAACAGTAATTAAAGCAAACATGAGTACAAAGGTACTCAGCAAGTCTTACAACAGAACCTACTATACATGCTCATTCTCAAGAAGGTGGTGGAGTTATTGCAGCAAGCCAGCTTTGACTCTTGGCTAAGCTATCCTACGAGACACCACTAGTAAAATAGTTTTCGTACACGAGTCCACTAATCACCAACACAATACTCCACCGGGGATCCTCCCTCGTCATCCCACGAGAGGGCCATCCTCGGTACTCACACTTATCTTGAGTCTTTTAGTAGTAACCATTAACTTGTCTATGAACTGTATAGGCAACCAAGTAGTCCTTTACCGCAGACGTGGCTATGCGAATAGATGATGTTAACCCTATAGGGGTCTACTTATTCATACACGCTCTCACCACTTACCGTCGTTTACACGACATGTACTCGGCAACCTTTAAGCGGAAGCCCAATGAGGGTGTCCGCCACGGCCTACCTAAACACTCAAGTCTCTAGTCCAGGTTTATCGCCTATCCGGGTTCCATCCGCAGGGAGTCGGGCCGAGGTTTCCACATACGGCCCCGAACGATGTGAACAGGGTCCCGAGACGCCAAACGGGCGCCCGACATACTTGGCCATGGTGTATCTACCACATCATAGCCCACCCCTAGGGTCAGCGCTACACACGGCCGCCAACACATAACTTACAAACACCAGAAACTAATTGCAACTCCTGGATAGAGTACTAGGGTGATTAAGAAGCCGAGAGGGTCAATTAAGGATCCCAATGCATGGTAGTAGCTGATTCTTAAATCACACATAGAGATCTCAGTTCTTAGGGACGGCCTCAATGAAACAACCCACCATGTACTCCTACATGGCGTCTCATCGATACCTTTACCAAATCATGTTCAACACATCCCTCACATTACCGACATAATCATTTCACTCTAGCCCATCACCCAGATGAACCAGACCTGACACAACTCTAAGCATAGCAAGCATAGCAAGGTAGGAAACACATACATGGCTCAATCAACTCCTACACATGCTAGTGGGTTTCATCTAGTTACTGTGGCAATGGCACGTCATGCAGAGGATAAGGGTTCAACTACCGTAGCACACAGCAGTTTGAAACGTTGTTGTCTTAATGCAGTAAGTGAGAGCAGAAGCGAGAACATGGGATTGTATCGATATGATCAATGGGGCTGCTTGCCTGATGGAGTAGTAGTAGGGTACTGCCCTTCAGTTGGATACTCGAAGATATCCTCGGAGGCAGAACCTACCACGAAAGACACCATGAGACATAATCAACACATGGCAATATGCAACAATATGATGCATGCTATGACATGGCAAAATGAGGTGTCCTGCCTAATGCAATGTGAAACAAGTTGAAATGGGTCCATTTGAATCAAAGATTCAAATGGAAGCTTAAGTTCTTATGCATAATAAGTGTATTAGCTTGTTTCACCTAAACAACAAGGTTAAAGTCTTTTGTCATGCACAAAACCATTACAGATGGAAAGATTGAATTTTTCTGATCATTTTTCATATATAATTTGTTGATTTGGAGCTATGGTTGATTTTCTACGATTTTTAGAAGTTTTGGCTATTTTATGGAATTTCCTATATAAGAATAAATCTAGAAAATGTATTACTGCATCAGCATTAGGTGATGCTGATGTCAGCAGGTCAATAGGAGCCGTCCAGGTCAAACCGGACCAGTGGGGCCCACTGGTCAGTGACTAACTAACTAACCTAAGTTTAATTAGAGCCTGGGCCCGCATGTCAGTGTCTAATCTACTTAACTAAGTTAATTAGCACTAACTAAACTAGCACTAATTAAACAGGGGCCTGGCCCACACGTCAGTCAGCCAGGGGAGGTTAAACCCCTGGTCAGCGGGTTCAAACCCGCCGGACTTGGTCCACGGCTCGACGCCGGCGATGACAGACGCGGCGGAGAGCGTCGGGTTTTGCCCACGGTCGACCAAATTGACTGCGGTTTGATCCTACGCGTAGTTGGGGCTCGCGCGCATCTGGTAGGCCAAGCGGGAGGAGCTAGGGTGGTCCGAGTCGACGACGGCGAGCACGAATGCGGCGGCCGGAGTTCGGCTTCGTGCGAGCGTGGCGCTAGAGCAAGCAGGCGAGCACGTAGAGGGGCTAGGTGGCCTCCTGGAGACACCAGGAGTGCGATGCGGTGCAAGGGCGTGGGTGGTTCGAGCTCGGGTCACGGCGGCAACAAAGCCGGGTGGCGGTGGGTTTCGGTCATCGGCGAAGCGGCAGCTACGGCGTGCAAACGAGAAAACGGAGAGGGGGAGGAGGAACAGCAGGCGTCGAAGCGGGCTCGGGGAAGCTCAGGAGGCGGCGAATCATCGGCGACGATCTCCGGTGGCCAACAAGGGGAACGACAGCGGTGGCGGTGTTGCAGCGTGTCCGGGGCCTCGTGGCTCGTCGAGGGGGTCGGGGACGTCGAGATGGAGCTCGCAGGCACGGCGAGGGGTTGAGGGGTCGAGGTGGAGGCGGTGGCCACGGCTGCGGCGGTTGGCGGCGGCGAGCACGCTCGGCTGTGGTGGGGAACAGCGAGAGAGAGACGGGAAGGAAGAAGTGCGGTGTCCAGGGGGTCGAGGGGAGGCCGGGGAGGCGGTTCAGGCGTCGTGGTGGCGAGGGACGCAGGCAGGCAGGGAGGTGGCGTGTCGCCACGGCGCGCGCGTGCGCTGTCTCCCTCCTCTGCCTACTGGTAGAGGTAGATGATGACTGGCATGGGCCCTGGTGGGTTAGGCCACCAGCTGGGCCAGCCAGGTGGGCTGCCAGGTAAGCCTCTGCTTTGCTTTGTTTTTCTTTTCTATTTTTCTGTAAGTTTGTGGCTTTATGAAAAATAGTTAGGCACTTACAAAAATCCTAAAAATAATGATAGGCTCTGTTTATATTATTTCCAACAGCCCACACTTATTTCCAGAATTATTTGAGCATTTAAAATATTTTATAGCATTTAAATGCCCAAATGCAAATACTATATGAGTTAATCCAATGACCTTAAGATGTCCTAGAAAAATGTTCACCATTTTTGTCAAAGGTTTTAACCCAAAACAAAAAGGTTGGACTTTTTAGAAGGGCATTTCAGGTTCATTGAAAAAGTTTTTTTAGTAAACCCTAGTTGTTCCAGGGGGGTGCTGGGGGTTCTATCATCCCCATTTCATCTTTCTGGGAAATTTAAACATGATGCAATCACTCTAATGCATGAACTAGCTAGGGTGTGACAACTCACCCCCACTCAAAAGAATCTCGTCCCGAGATTTAGGATCTGTTGGGAAGAAGGTGGGGTACTCGAGTCGAAGACGATCCTCCCTTTCCCAAGTGGCTTCCTTTTTGGAATGGTGTGACCATTGAACCTTGAGAAACTGGATGTTATGGCATCGAGTGGTACGCTCGGCTTGATCAAGGATACGAACGGGATATTCCCGATACGAGAGATTATCTTGTAGATCAAGCGTTTCATGGTCCACTCCACGGATAGGATCCGCGAAGCAACGCCTGAGTTGAGAAATGTGGAAGACATCGTGAACTCTGGAAAGATGCGGAGGTAGTTCCAATTGGTAGGCAACTTCTCCTCGTTTGGCAAGAATGCGAAAGGGTTCAATGTAACGAGGGGCCAATTTGCCTTTGATACCGAAACGATGGGTTCCCTTTAACAGAGTAACCCGAAGGTAAGCCTTCTCGCCGACTTCATAAGTCATGAGCTTATGTTTACGATCATATTGGCTCTTATGACGAGATTGGGCTGTTTTCAATTTCTCACGAATAACGCGAACCTGCTCTTCTGCTTCCTGAATCATATCTGAGCCAAAGAGTTGTCTTTCCCCGATTTCTGACCAGCTAAGAGGCGTTCAACATTTTCGTCCATAGAGAACTTCGAAAGGAGCTTTGCCCAAGCTAGCTTGATAACTATTGTTATAAGCAAACTCCGCGAATGGAAGGCATTTCTCCCAATCCATTCTGAAGGAGATGACAGAAGCTTGGATCATATCTTCCAAAATTTGATTTACTCGCTCTACTTAACCACTTGATTGGGGGTGGAAGGCGGTGCTAAAAGAGAGACGAGTTCCCATAGAATTTTGGAAACTTTCCCAAAATCGAGAGGTGAAGAGACTCCCACGGTCTGAGTTAATTTCCAATGGGACACCATGAAGAGACACTATTCGGGAGATGTATAAATCAGCTAGCTGGCTAGCGGTGATACTCTCACGAACAGGTAGGAAATGGGTTACTTTGGAAAGACGATCGATCACGACGAAGATAGCATTATTTCCTCTCTTGGTCCTGGGAAACCCAGTAATGAAATCCATACTGATTTTATCCCATTTCCACTCAAGAATAGCCAAAGGTTGAAGGGTGCCAGCAGGCCGTTGATGCTCTGCTTTAACACGAAGACAGACGTCGCAACTAGCAATGTATTGAGCAATTGCTCTCTTCATCCTAGTCCACCAAAACCTCTGGCATAGGTCTCGATACATTTTAGTACTACCGGGATGAATGGTGAGAGGGGATTCATGAGCTTACTTAAGAATCAACTGACGTATATGTTGTTTCTTGGGAACCACCAAGCGGTTCTCGATGATAGTTTTTGTAACACCCTCAATGCAACTATAGCTCCCACGTGTCGAGGCACGACTTAGGGACATAATCGCATTGAAGGCATATGTCGCAAGTTAGACAATCTTCACAACATCCCATGTAATATATAGATAATAAAAGGGGAGATAACATAGTTGGCTTACACTCGCCACGTCAATCAAGTACATAAATAACATTACATCATCCAAACACTCATGGCCCGACTACGACGCCAAAATAAAAGATAACCCAACATGCGACACGGTCCCGATCACCCCCAACTGGGCTCCACTACTGATCATCAGGAAAGGAAACATAGTATCGTTGAGAGTCCGCGTCAAACTCCCACTTGAGCTCAAACGCGTCACCTGGAGCGGAATCATCAGGCCCTGCATCTGTTGTAATAGTAATCTGTGAGCCACAGGGACTCAGCAATCTCGCACCCTCGCGATCAAGACTATTTAAGCTTATAGGTAAGGCAAGGTAAATATGTGGAGCTGCAGCAAGCGACTAGCATATATGGTGGATATCCTGTTCGCAAAAGAGAGCGAGAAGAGGAGGCAAAGCGCGAGCGAGTAACTAGAGAGCAACCTGCGGAAACATTACTCCAACACCGTGTCCACTTCCCGGATTCCTCCAAGAAGAAGCCATCACGGTAACACACCCAGTTGATTCATTTTAATTAAGATAAGGTTCAAGTTATCTACAACCGGACATTACCAAACTCCCATCTGCCCATAACCGCGGGCACGGCTTTCGAAAGTTCAAATCCCTGCAGGGGAGTCCCAACTTAGCCCATGACAAGCTCTCACGGTCAACGAAGGAATAGACCTCCTCCCGAGACGTTCCGATCAGACTCGGTACCTCGGTTCTTCAAGGCACTTCGACAGGTTAAAACTAATCCAGCAACACCACCCGAATGTGCCGACAAATCCCGATAGGAGCTGCACATATCTCTTTCTCAGGGCACAATCAGATTGTCCTAGGTACGGGTAGGCCAGCCCAGAGTTGCCCTTGGTGGCCACCGGCATCTGACAGGTGGACCAACACTCAGACGAGTACTGGCCCGGGGGGGATTTAAAATAAGATGACCCTCGGGCTCCGGAAACCCAAGGGAAAAGAGGCTAGGTGGAAATTGGTAAAACCAAGGTTGGGCATTGCTGGAAAAGCTTTAATTAAGGCGAAGTATCAAGGGGTTCCCATTATAACCCAACCGCGTAAGGAACGCAAAATCCGGGAATATAACACCGATATGACGGAAACTAGGGCGGCAAGAGTGGAACAAAATACTAGGCGAGAGGCCGAGCCTTCCACCCTTTACCAAGTGTATAGATGCATTAAGATAACATGGCAATATAATGATATCCCAACAAGTAAATAAATGTTCCAACAAGGAACGGCCTCCAATCTTCACCTGCAACTAACAACGCTATAAGAGGGGCTGAGCAAAGCGGTAACATAGCCAATCAACGGTTTGCTAGGACATGGTGGGTTAGAGGTTTGACATGGCAATTTGGGAGGCTTGAAAGCAAGTGGTAGGCATCGTAGCATTGGCATAGCAAAAGAGCGAGCAATCTAGCATAGCAAAGATAGTAGTGACTTCGAGGGTATGATCATCTTGCCTGCACAGTTGTCAGAGTTGACTGGATCCTCAAAAGCAAACTCAACGGGCTCCTCGTTAGCGAACTCGTCTCCCAGCTCTACCCAAACAAGACAAACAAGCAAACAACGACACAATCAACCACGTGCACAACTCAAACAACATGATGCAAAGATGGTATGCTATGCGGGATGCGATGTGAGATGCATATGCAAGATTTGACAGGAAATGCAAGAACCTGGCCTCAACTTGGAAAACTAAGTGTGTCACTGGAAAGATGAGATGAAATCTCTTGAAAACGATATAAAGAACGCCGGAATCGGAGTTACGGTTTGGAAATGGCAAGCAATTCAAATATGACACTGGTCTGCGATTTACAGCAAGTAGCCTTATAAATGCAATGAGATGAACAAGCTACAGCACCCAAACATGGCAACAAAATACATGGCAGGGATGCATTCAAGATTCTTAACAAAAGTCTAGCACTGAGCTACGGCCAATTCATCCATTATCAGGTTCAAACAAGCATGGAAAAAATGCATATGTCAAACAGATTTCAGACTTAGTGAAATTAACACTTGTCTGGAATTTCAGATCATGTAGCACTCTTCGGAGCAACAAAACTACATGCTACATGACCTGAACATGGCAAAGTAAAGCATGGCATGGAGCAACTAAAAGAGCTTAACAAAAGTCCCTTAGTGACCTTGAGCCAAAAGGGATCAGAAAATACAATTGCAAGCATGTGAACATGGCAAAAACATAATCAGATCTCAGACTTGGTGAAAACTGGAGCATGCTGAAAACAGATATCAAGTAGGCATGTTTACGAGCTCGATGCACTCACTACAGAGCAAGTCATGGCAAGCTAATAATACACCCATCAAGAATACACAAAATGCAAGCTAGACATGGCAAGAACAATAACATAGCATGCACGGATCAACTACAACATCATCGACAAAATCGCTAACAAGTAGACAATCTGCCCAGATTTACGAAGTAGAAAAAGTAGAGCTCGATTGACTCAAGCTAGGGTGATCCATAATTGCAAAAAAAGACATGGATGCATAGGGCACTACAAGATTAACAAAACATGCTTACTGATTATCCTCAAAAGAGGCACGGATCACTAGGAAACAACATGAACATATGGCCATATGAGATAAACGGGTCAAGGACTTAGTGGAATTGCTAAGTCCCTAAAATCAGCGTTAACAAGTGCACCACTTTGCAAGCTTGTGCTAGTCACCACACACATCACAAAAATACATGGGTTGCACCTCTGGAAAGATGGCAAAACCCTTAACAAAACATATGTAGAGCTCATGGGCATATCATGCACACAATAATCATGGCAAAAATGACAAATATCTAAATGGAGTAGCAGATCTGACAATTAACTCAAGTAGCCCTCTTCTAACAGCATTTAGGGAATCAAGATGAAATCAAATGAAAATGATGCAATGGAATGAAATGATGTACTCTCTGAGACGAACATTTTGATATGCTATATGCCCAAAACGGAGCTACGGATGCAAAGTTATAGCACGATGAACATGGGCATATGGATTAGGATTTCGGGAGAAAAAGTCAACCCAAACGAGAAAATATCCCAGATCCGGATCCGGTGCACGGGAACTGAGTATCACTGGATTGAGCTCGCAGGAGCGTGCCGGCCGGAGTTGAAGGCGGGGATGGCGTCGAGGGAGAGGAGGAGGAGCGGCATCGGCACCATCGGCGGCGGGCGGCGGCGTCGGGCGGCGGAGGAAGCCGAGGTCCCGGCGAGGACACTTGCGCCGGAGGTTGCCGGCGATGGAGTACGCGGCGGCCGGAGCGGGGCGGCTCGGGCGCGCTCGGCCGCGCGGGAGGAAGACGAAGTCGGGCAGCGGCGCGGGGAACGGGCCGCGCAGGGGCCCGGTTCGGGCTCGCCCGGGCCGCGGCGGGAGGCGGACAGCGGCGGTGACGTGGCAGGCGTGGATGGGCGGCAGCGATGTGTCCGGCGGCCGGCGGACGTGTCTGACCGCGTGGAGAGGAGCGGGGCTAGGGTTAGGGGTGGAATGACCCGAAAATTATGGGGGAGATGCTATTTTATAGGTAGAGGGAGCTAGGAGAGTCCAAATGAGGTGCGGTTTTCGGCCACGCGATCGTGATCGAACGCTCTAGATGATGGAGAGGGTTTAGGTGGGTTTTGGGCCAAAATGGAGGGGTGTTGGGCTGCAACACGCACGAGGCCTTTTCGGTCCCTCGGTTAACCGTTGGAGTATCAAACGAAGTGCAAATGGTACGAAACTTGACAGGCGGTCTACCGGTAGTAACCCAAGGCCGCTTGGCAAGTCTCGGTCCAATCCGGAAATGTTTAATCTCCACACACGAAAGAAAGCTAGAAATGACCACCGGAGGAGAATGGAGCGCCGGAATGCAAAACGGACTACGGGGAAAATGCTCGAATGCATGAGATGAACACGTATGCAAATGCAATGCACATGAAGACATGATATGAGATGCATGACAACGACAACAACACACGGAGACAAAAACCCGAACCTGAGAAAATAAAATAACTTAACGCCAGAAACGGCAAGAGCTGGAGTACAGATTGGGAAAGTTACATCCGGGGTGTTACAGTTTTCCTCATGGGGGTGTAACTGCCGTGAAGCATAGGCAATTACCTGACAATCTTGCATGAGTATGCAACCTAGTCCTTGTCGTGAGGCGTCGAAATAGATAATAAAGTCCTTGGAGAAATCTGGTGGTACCAGTACGGGAGCAGATGTCAGGCGTCTTTTCAGTTCTTGAAAGCTGAACTCGCACTATGGGGTCCACTCAAACTTTTTAGCTTTCTTGAGGAGTTCAGTTAGAGGTTTATCAACCTTGGAGAAATTCTCGACGAAGCGACAGCAATAACTCGCTAAGCCAAGGAAGCTCCGAACTTGCTTGACCATTTCAGGTGGAGTCCAATCAAGGACGGCTTGAACTCGCTCGGGATTGACAGCAATACCCTTACCAGAGATTACATGGCCTAGATAGGTCACTTATGGCAACCAAAATTCACACTTGGAGAATTTGGCATAAAGGCAATGCTCTCGAAGTTTCGTCAATACCAGCCTTAGATGTTCGGCATGTTCCTCTTCATTCTTGGAGTAGATGAGTATGTCATCGAGGTATACTACGACGAATTTATCCAAATACTCCATGAAGACCGAGTTCATTAACCGAGAGAAGGTGGCTGGGGCATTGCTTAAACCGAAGGACATAACGGTGTACTCGTATTGGCCATAACGAGTAACAAAGGCCGTTTTGGGAATGTCCCCATTTTTGATTTTGATTTGATGGTAGCCCAACCTCAAATCCATCTTGGAAAAGATTGAGGATCCAGCGAGCTGATCATACAGATCGTTGATCCTAGGGAGCGGATACTTGTTCTTGATAGTGACCAAGTTGACAGGTCGGTAATCTACAACCATCCGATCCGTTCCATCCTTCTTATTGACGAAGAGGACGTGGCAAGCCCAAGGAGAGGAACTAGGACAGATGAAACCCTTTTTCAAGGACTCATCGAGTTGGTTCTTAAGCTCGGCTAGTTCTAAGGGTGCCATCTTATAGGGTCTTCTAGAAATTGGAACGGTTCCTTGAACAAGGTCTATCACAAACTCGACATCCCTGTCAGGTGGAACACGTGGCAGTTCTTTTGGAAAGACATCCGGAAAGTCTCGGACTACCGGAATATCTTCAAGGTCTGGAAGGGGGTTGGCATTTTGGGAGTAAAGCTGGTGCTTGGCCACTCGAGTTAAGACATTGACTGTCTTACCCGATGGGTGAGTAAGTTGAACGGTTCTAGTGGCACAATCAATCTTAGCATAATGAGCTGACATCCAGTCCATACCCAAGATGATGTTTATGTCCGAGGACTTGAGAGCTATTAAGGATGCAAGGAAGACGATTCTATCGACAAGAATTTCATTCCCATGGCTTACTCTAGAGGTTTGCCATCTAGAGCCAGGGGTTTGAATTTCCATGGTAGGGGGCATGTCACAGAATGTCGTGTTATGCAATCGAGCATAGCTCTCAGATATGAATGAATGAGATGCTCCAGTATCGAAAAGAACAGATGCCGGATGGCAATTATCAAGGAGCATACCAAGGACGACGTTAGGATCCTCATGAGCCTCCTCAGCCGAGACATAGTTGACATGGCCACGTGAAGTGGTGGCTGGCTTGGCGTAGAATGTCTTTCCCGCTGGCTTACCACGGCCAACGGACTTCCCAGACTGATTGGGGTTGTTGTTCTGAGGACACTCTTGACTGTAGTGACCCGGCTCTCCACACTTGAAACATGTCACAACATTGGGGCGTGGAGCAGCATTAGCAGCGGGGCCACCATAGGGCTTAGACGGTGCAAACTGCTGGTTGGGGCGAGGTGCCTCAAAGGATGGCCTCGGAATGAACCTGGGTGGCAGTGCCGTGCTTGGAATCCACACCCGGCGCTTCTGAGATCCAGAGCTAGATGAAGAACCAAAATCACGAGAGTGCTTGCGTGAAGCGTCATAGTCAGACTGGCCTGTCTTAGCACTGATGGCTTTATTGACCAACTTCTGAAAGGAGGTGCACTCGTGAAGACGAAGATCACGGCGAAGCTCAGGGCTATGTCCCTTTAGGAACCTTGCCTGGTTCTTCGCGTCGGTGGATACCTCTTCAGGAGCATATCATGCCAGATTCCCAAATTCACGACTATATGCATCCACAGTCAGTCTTCCTTGGGTGAAATTGCAGAACTCTTCCGTCTTGCGATCTATGAGACCTTCCGGGATGTGATTCTCACGGAAAGCCTCATTGAATTCAGCCCAAGTAGTGATTTGGCCGACCGGGTGCATAGCCTCAAAGTTTTCCCACCAAAGGCTAGCAGGGCCTTCGAGGTGATAGGCAGCATAGTTAACCTTATCAGCTTCGGCTACGTTGGCAGAACATAGCTTGTGTGTGATGCTGTGGAGCCAGTCATCCATGTCGAGGGGCTCGGCAGAATGATTAAACTTTGGTGGGTACAACTTGATGAAGTCATTGATTGACACCAAGTCATTTCGCTGATGGCGTGCAGTGTTCTGCTCAATCCGCTCCAGCAAGCGGTTAGTCTCACGCTTGTTTCTTTCCGCCTCCAGCATAACTTCGGCCAGAGAAGGCGGGTGAGGCAGATTTTCACCCCTAGCTGCACTGGCTTCTCCCTGCGCCAGGGCAGCAGGGTTGCTGCGGGTGTTGACCATCCTAGGAAAACAAGACAACAGTTTAGGAAAGGATGGCACAAACTTAGCAAGGAAGTGCAAAATGTAATGGATAACATGGAATGCTAAGATGTTCATTGCATGACATGGTAATATAGAAACTGCCATATATATACCATTGGGCATACATACCGGACATAGTTTAGTACAAGCCCATGCTAAAGTACAACTACGGTGAAAGACATTACATCTCATCGAAGGCATTCCAAGCTCCTATACATTATTTCCCTACACCTCCGGATCGTGATACACACCAAGTCGTATCCCACGAGTCACGCAAGACTGTGGAGAATACAACTATTACAGTACTAGTGAAACTACTACTAGCTCAGACGGCTCCGTAGTAATCCTCATAAAAGTCACCACCAAAGCCTGGAAGTGGAACATGATCATCTGGGAACAGACGGTCCTGCGGAGCCTGCGGACCATAGGGACTCGGATGTGGCCTCGGTCCCACAGACGGTGGCAGACAGGGACCACGAGGAGGGGTGATGCCTCCTACATCGCGCCACTCCATACAATCTGGCAATCCAGACCGTATAGGGTACAGGTCCCTCATGTCCATGTATCCTGCCTGCACCGCAGGTGCAAACCAAGTCAAAGTGGCCCAATGATCAGAACAAGTGTGGAAAAGCTCCATACGCAAGGCCCGATTTTCGCGGTCCTTATCCTTGAGCATCTCGGCAGTGGTGCGGAGTAGTGACTCCTCATGTGTAGAGTCATAGTACAAAGCCTGATAGTACCCCTGTGCTCCAGGAAGTGAGGCTGGCATGTAGCGAAAGTCGGTGTCCTGAAGCAAGGCAGTCCTGGCTCGAATGATAGTCATCATTGAATAGGCTACATCCTGCACAGACATCTTAATAGTAACCCCAAGTCCATAGGAACAGTGAAGGGGCTCAGTGGCTCCAGGATAAGAGGGATATATCCTGACGGTACAAAGGTACTGGCTCTGGTTGAAGTCTCTGAACTGCTCCTCGATGGTATATTCCGGATACCACCTATAGCCCGACTCGACCATCACTCGAACCAACATGGTCGTGTGGCCGGGCACATGGAGGCACCGGGTCATACGAACCACTTGGTTCTGGGAACGGGTGGCCATCTGAAAGCACAGAATAATGCAAAGGCATTAGAATTTTCTAGGGGAAATTAGACAGCATAACGGCTGTAAATGCTCAGAAAAAGATTTGAGACATCCACAACAGTTTGCAATACCACTCAACAACATCATATCAAGGTTCTGATTCAACTGGCAACATACTAAAAGTAGTAGAAACTGTACTGAGGCTTGTAACAACAATCATATAAGCTACTACGGATTAGTAACACGTGAACCTGATAGAAGAAGAGAGCCTAGTCCTTAACCCACGTAAAATGAGAAGAGAATGACTCGGATCAGAGGGCATAAGGTAAAGGAGTAAAAGAGCCTTACGTTCCCTCCCACAATCAATTCCCCTACATATAACTAAAGCATTTCTAGACTCGACATCGACCAGTTTGGCTCAACTTTCCTACAGGCAGTCCGACTCTGATGCCAACGCTGTCAGGACCCCGATTCCAAGTCACATCGATCTAGCCGGTAACACCTCATATCACATTGCGGCCACACGCACGGTATCCCCACGGGTGTCGCCTTACCATGGCCTGGGACCGTTTGCGCCTTTTAGCTCACGTATATGATAGTGTCGCTAGCATCCATATGACAGAAAACCCAGGCCGACATGGCTAGTCGTGAACCCAAAGCGGCACAGACCTATGGGGACATGCATGTAACACCCCGGATGTATGTAACACCCCGGATGTAACTTTCCCAATTTGTACTCCAACTCTTGCCGTTTCTGGCGTTAAGTTATTTATTTTCCTCGGGTTCGGGTCTTTGTCTCCGTGTGTTGTTTTCGTTGTCATGCATCTCATATCATGTCATCATGTGCATTGCATTTGCATACGTGTTCATCTCATGCATTCGAGCATTTTCCCCGTTGTCCGTTTTGCATTCCGGCGCTTCGTTCTCCTCCGGTGGTCATTTCTACCTTTCTTTCGTGTGTGGGGATTAAACATTTCCGGATTGGACCGAGACTTGCCAAAGCGGCCTTGGTTTACTACCGGTAGACCGCCTGTCAAGTTTCGTATCATTTGGACTTCGTTTGATACTCCTAACGGTTAACCGAGGGACCGAAAAGGCCTCGTGTGTGTTGCAGCCCAACACCCCTCCAATTTGGCCCAAAACCCACCAACTCTGCTCCATCACCTAGAGCGTTCGATCACGATCGCGTGGCCGAAAACCGCACCTCATTTGGACTCTCCTAGCTCCCTCTATGCCTATATATACACCCCCTCCAAAATCCGGATCCCCCCGTCAACCCTAAAAAATCCCCGCCGCCGCCGCCGGACAAAAATCCCACCGACGGACGTGTCCGCCCCGCTCCCCCCGGCCTGTCTCCGCCCGCCACGTGGCACCCGGCCACCGCCGCCGCGGCCCGCACGGGCCCGAGGCCGGCCCTCCCGCGCCGCCTCCGGGCCGCCGCTCCCGCGCCCGCCGCCGCCTTCTCCTCCCGAGCCGGCGACCCGGTCTGCCTCCGCCACCGCGGTCCCGCCCGGCCGGACCTCGCCGCCGTTCCTCGTCGACGGCGTCGACGGCCGCCACCGCCGCCCTTACCTCCGCCGCCCTGCGCACCACCCCGGCGCCGCGCCCGACCCTCACCGGCCGCCGCCTCCCCGCCTCTCCGGCGACTCCGCCGCCCTCCGCCGTCCTCCTCGTCGCCTCCGGCCGCCGCGGCCATCTCCGGCGAGCTTCGGATCCGCCGCCGCTACAGTAGATCGCGCCGGATGAACAGTAAACCCTAGATCCGCGCGGGGTAAATTTCTTCTAAGTCCTAAAATCTCCGATCCAAGTGCCCATGTTCATGGCCTCGTAACTTTGCATCCGTAGCTCCGATTCATGCATATAGCATATCAAAATGTTCATCTCAGAGAGTACATCATTTCATTCCATTGCATCATTTTCATTTGAGTTCATCTTGATGCCCAAAATGCTGTTAGAAGAGGGCTACTTGAGTTTTGTCAGATCTGCTACTCATTTAGATTTGTCATTTTTGCCATGATTATGTGTGCATGATATGCCCTGATCTCTACATATGTTTTGTTAAGGGTTTTGTCATCTTTCCAGAGGTGCAACCCATGTATTTTTGTGATGTGTGTGGTGACTCAGTGCAAGCTTGCAAAGTGGTGCACTTGGTAATTCTGTTTCAGGGACTTAGCATTTCCACTAAGTCCTTGAGCTGTTTATCTCATGTTGTCATATGTTCATGTTGTTTCCTAGTGATCCGTGCCTCTTTTGAGGATGATCAGTAAGGATGTTTTGTTAATATTTTGTAGTGCTCTATCCATCCATGTCTTTGTTTGCAATTATGGAGCACCCTAGCTTGAGTCAATCGAGCTCTACTTTTGCTACTTTGTGAATCTGGGCAGATTGTCAACTTGTTTGCAATTTTGCCGATGATGTTGTAGTTGATCCGTGCATGCTATGCTATTGTTCTTGCCATGTCTAGCTTGCATTTTGTGTGTTCTTGATAGATGTATGCTTATCTTTCATGACTTGCCGTAGTGAGTGCATCGAGCTCGTAAACATGCCTACTTGAGTTATGTTTCAGCATGTGCCAGTTTTCACTAAGTCTGAAAAACTGATTATACTTTTGCTATGTTCCCGTGCTTGTTAGTAGATTTTCTGATCCCTTTTGGCTCAAGGTCACTAAGGGACTTTTGTTAAGCTATTTGAGTAGCTCCATGCCATGTTTTACTTTGCCATGTTCAGGTCCTGTAGCATGTTGTTTTGTTGCTCCGAAGAGTGCTACTTGGTCTGAAATTCCAGACAAGTGTTAATTTCACTAAGTCTGAGATCTGTTTACCATATGCATTTTTGCCATGCTTGTTTGAACCTGTTAATGGATGAATTGGCCGTAGCTCAGTGCTAGACTTTTGTTAAGCATCTTGAATGCATCCCTGCCATGTATTTTGTTTCATGTTTGGGTGTTGTAGCATGTTCATCTCATTGCATTTAGATGGCTACTTGCTGTAAATCGCAGACCGGTGTCATATTTGAATCGCTTGCCATTTCCAAACCGTAACTCCGATTCCGGCGTTCTTTATATCGTTTTCAAACGATTTCATCTCATCTTTTCCAGTGGCACACTTGGATTTCCAAGTTGAGGCCAGGTTCATGCATTCCTGTCAAATCTTGCATATGCATCCCGCATCGCATCCCGCATAGCATTCATCTTGTCATCATATGTTTGATCTTGCACGTGGTTGATTGTATCCTTGTTGCTTGTTTGTCTTGTTTGGGTAGAGCCGGGAGACGAGTTCGCTAACGAGGAGCCCGTTGAGTTTGCTTTGAGGATCCAGTCAACTCTGACAACTGTGCAGGCAAGATGATCATACCCTCGAAATCACTACTATCTTTGCTATGCAAGTTTGCTCGCTCTTTGCTATGCCAATGCTACGATGCCTAACTTGCTTGTCAGCCTCCCAAATTGCCATGTCAAACCTCTAACCCACCATGTCCTAGCAAACCGTTGATTGGCTATGTTACCGCTTTGCTCAGCCCCTCTTATAGCGTTGCTAGTTGCAGGTGAAGATTGGAGGCCGTTCCTTGTTGGAACATTTATTTACTTGTTGGGATATCATTATATTGCCATGTTATCTTAATGCATCTATATACTGGGTAAAGGGTGGAAGGCTCGGCCTCTCGCCTAGTGTTTTGTTCCACTCTTGCCGCCCTAGTTTCCGTCATATCGGTGTTATGTTCCCGGATTTTGCGTTCCTTACGCGGTTGGGTTATAATGGGAACCCCTTGACAGTTCCGCCTTGAATAATAACTCCTTCCAGCAATGCCCAACCTTGGTTTTACCATTTTCCACCTAGCCTTTTCCCTTGGGTTTCGGACTCAAGGGTCATCTTTATTTTAACCCCCCGGGCCAGTGCTCCTCTGAGTGTTGGTCCAACCTAGAGCACCGTGCGGGGCCGTCCCTTTGGGCAACTTGGGTTACGTTGGCTCCCGTACGCTTAGCTTATCCGGTGTGCCCTGAGAACGAGATATGTGCAGCTCCTATCGGGATTTGTCGGCACAGCGGGTGGTGTTGCTGGACTTGTTTTACCATTGTCGGAGTTGTCTTGAAGAACCGAGATACCGAGTCTGATCGGAACGTCTTGGGAGGAGGTCTATTCCTTCGTTGACCGTGAGAGCTTGTCATGGGCTAAGTTGGGACTCCCCTGCAGGGATTTGAACTTTCGAAAGCCGTGCCCGCGGTTATGGGCAGATGGGAATTTGTTAATGTCCGGTTGTAGATAACTTGAACCTTAACTTAATTAAAATGAATCAACTGAGTGTGTTACCGTGATGGCCTCTTCTTGGCGGAGTCCGGGAAGTGGACACGGTGTTGGAGTAATGTTTGCGCAGGTTGTCTCTCTAGTTTCTCGCTCGCGCTTTGCCTCCTCTTCTCGCTCTCTTTTGCGAATAGGAGTTAGCCACCATATTGCTAGTCGCTTGCTGCAGCTCCACATATTATTATTACCTTGCCTTACCTATAAGCTTAAATAGTCTTGATCGCGAGGGTGCGAGATTGCTGAGTCCCTGTGGCTCACAGATTACTATTACACCAGATGCAGGGCCTGATGATTCCGCTCCAGGAGACGCGCTTGAGCTCAAGTGGGAGTTCGACGAGGACTCTCAACGTTACTATGTTTCTTTCCTGATGATCAGTAGTGGTGCCCAGTTGGGGGTGATTGGGACCGTGTCGCATGTTGGGTTATCTTTTATTTTGGCGCCGTAGTCGGGCCATGAGTGTTTGGATGATGTAATGTTATTTATGTACTTTGATTGACGTGGCGAGTGTAAGCCAACTATGTTATCTCCCCTTTTATTATTATTACATGGGATGTTGTGAATGATTGCCTAACTTGCGACATATGCCTTCAATGCGATTATGTCTCTAAGTCGTGCCTCGACACGTGGGATAGTCGCATCGAGGGAGTTACAAGTTGGTAATCAGAGCCTTCCCCGACCTTAGGAGCCCCGCGTGCCACCCCGCGCCTCCTCCTTCCCCGCGTCCGGCGCCCGAGCCACCCGGCGCCGCCGCGCGCCATCGCCGGCGAGCAGCCCCGCTCCGGCGACGCCGACCTCCACCGGCCGCACCTTGCCGCCTCGGCCATCGCCGGCGCCGCCCGCGGCCACCTCGGCCTCTCCGCCTCCTCCACGCCGTCGACCCGCCCCGGCCGGCCTCTTCCTTTCCACGGCAAGTTCCATCTCCGGCGAGCTCGAGCTACAGTAACTCCGGTGAGTGCATCAGGAATCGTGCCGATCCAGATCTGAAAATCTCAGTTGACTTTTGCCCCGAAACCCTAATTATCTTGCCATGTTCATCGCATCGTAACTTTGCATCCGTAACTCCGTTTTGGGCATATAGCATATCAAAATGTTCGTCTCAGAGAGTACATCATTTCATTCCATTGCATCATTTTCATTTGAGTTCATCTTGATGCCCGAAATGCTGTTAGAAGAGTGCTTCTTGAGTTAATTGTCAGATCTGCTACTCCATTTAGATATTTGTCATTTTTGCCATGATTATTGTGTGCATGTTATGCCCATGAGCTCTACATATGTTTTGTTAAGGGTTTTGCCATCTTTCCAGAGGTGCAACCCATGTATTTTTGTGATGTGTGTGGTGACTAGCACAAGCTTGCAAAGTGGTGCACTTGTTAGTGCTGATTTCAGGGACTTAGCATTTCCACTAAGTCCTTGACCTGTTTATCTCATATGGCCATATGTCCGTGTTGTTTCCTAGTGATTTGTGCCTCTTTTGAGGATGATCAGTAAGGATGTTTTGTTAATCTTGTAGTGCTCTATCCATCCATGTCTTTGTTTGCAATTATGGAGCACCCTAGCTTGAGTCAATCGAGCTCTACTTTTGCTACTTCGTGAATCTGGGAAGATTGTCTACTTGTTAGCAATTTTGCCGGTGATGTTGTAGTTGATCCGTGCATGCTATGCTATTGTTCTTGCCATGTCTAGCTTGAATTTTGTGTATTTTTGATGGGTGTATGCTTAGATTGTCATGACTTGCTCCGTAGTGAGTGCATCGAGCTCGTAAACATGCCTACTTGATATCTGTTTTCAGCATGCTCCAGTTTTCACTAAGTCTGAGATCTGATTATGTTTTTGCCATGTTCACATGCTTGCAATTGTATTTTCTGATCCCTTTTGGCTCAAGGTCACTAAGGGACTTTTGTTAAGCTCTTTGAGTAGCTCCATGCCATGCTTTACTTTGCCATGTTCAGGTCCTGTAGCATGTAGTTTTGTTGCTCCGAAGAGTGCTACCTGATCTGAAATTCCAGACAGTGTTAATTTCACTAAGTCTGAAATCTGTTTGTCATATGCATTTTTGCCATGCTTGTTTGAACCTGTTAATGGATGAATTGGCCATAGCTCAGTGCTAGACTTTTGTTAAGTATCTTGAATGCATCCCTGCCATGTATTTTGTTGCCATGTTTGGGTGATGTATCTTGTTCATCTCATTGCATTTAGATGGCTACTTGCTATAAATCGCAAACCGGTGTCATATTTGAATTGCTTGCCATTTCCAAACCGTAACTCCGATTCCGGCGTTCTTTATATTCATCTCATCTTTCCAGTAGAACACTTGGATTCCCAAGTTGAGGCCAGGTTCATGCATATCTTGTCACATCTTGCATATGCATCCCGCAGCGCATCTCGCATAGCATACCATCTTTGCATCATATTGTTTGATCCTTGCACGTGGTTGATTGTGCCCTTGTTGCTTGTTTGTCTTGTTTGGGTAGAGCCGGGAGACGAGTTCGCTGACGAGGAGCCCGTTGAGTTTGCTTTCGAGGATCCAGTCAACTCTGACAACTTTGTAGGCAAGATGATCTTACCCTCGAAATCACTACTATCTTTGCTTTGCTAGACGCTCGCTCTTTTGCTATGCCAATGCTACGATGCCTACCACTTGCTTTCAAGCCTCCCAAATTGCCATGTCAAACCTCTAACCCACCTTGTCCTAGCAAACCGTTGATTGGCTATGTTACCGCTTTGCTCAACCCCTCTTATAGCGTTGCTAGTTGCAGGTGAAGATTGGAGGCCGTTCCTTGTTGGAACATTTATTTACTTGTTGGGATACCATTATATTGCCATGTTATCTTAATGCATCTATATACTTGGTAAAGGGTGGAAGGCTCGGCCTCTCGCCTAGTGTTTTGTTCCACTCTTGCAGCCCTAGTTTCCGTCATATCGGTGTTATGTTCCCGGATTTTGCGTTCCTTACGCGGTTGGGTTATAATGGGAACCCCTTGATAGTTCGCCTTGATTAAAGCTTTTCCAGCAATGGCCCACCTTGGTTTTACCATTTGCCACCTAGCCTCTTTTCCCTTAGGTTTCCGAAGGCCGAGGGTCATCTTATTTTAACCCCCCCCCCCCCCGGGCCAGTGCTCCTCTGAGTGTTGGTCCAACCGAGCGATGTTTGGGGCTACCAGGGGCAACTCTGAGCTAGCCTACCCGACGTCTTGCTCATCCGGTGTGCCCTGAGAATAAGATATGTGCAGCTCCTATCGGGATTTGTTGGCACATCTGGGTGGTGTTGCGGGTCTTGCTTTAACCTGTCGAAGTGTCTTGAAGAACCGAGGTACCGAGTCTGATCGGAACGTCTCGGGAGGAGGTCTATTCCTTCGTTGACCGTGAGAGCTTGTCATGGGCTAAGTTGGGACTCCCCTGCAAGGATTTGTACTTTCGAAATCCGTGCCCGCGGTTATGGGCAGATGGGAATTTGTTAATGTCCGGTTGTAGATAACTAGAACCATAACTAAATTAAAATGAATCAACTGAGTGTGTTACCGTGATGGCCTCTTCTCGGCGGAGTCCGGGAAGTGGACACGGTGTTGGAGTAATGCTTGTGCAGGATGTTCTCTAGATTACTCGCTCGTGCTCTGCCTCCTCTTCTCGCTCTCTTTTGCGAACAGGATAGCCACCATATATGCTAGTCGCTTGCTGCAGCTCCTCATATATTTTTACCTTGCCTTACCTATAAGCTTAAATAGTCTTGATCGCGAGGGTGCGATATTGCTGAGTCCCTGTGGCTCACAGATTACTATTACACCAGATGCAGGGCCTGATGATTCCGCTCTAGGTGACGCGCTCGAGCTCAAGTGGGAGTTCGACGAGGACTCTCAATGTTACTATGTTTCCTTTCCTGATGATCAGTAGTGGTGCCCAGTTGGGAGTGATCGGGACCGTGTCGCATGTTGGGTTATCTTTTATTTTGGCGTCGTAGTCGGGCCATGAGTGTTTGGATGATGTAATGTTATTTATGTACTTGATTGACGTGGCGAGTGTAAGCCAACTATGTTATCTCCCCTTTTATTTATCTATATATTACATGGGATGTTGTGAAGATTGTCTAACTTGCGACATATGCCTTCAATGCGATTATGTCTCTAAGTCGTGCCTCGACACGTGGGAGCTATAGTCGCATCGAGGGTGTTACATCGGAGGAGGCGAGACGCACCGGTAGCTCGGAGGAGGCGAGGCGCTGGGCAACTTCGCACAGGCAGAAGTGGCCTGACGCGGCCGCGGAGGCGGCAGAGGCAGCCAAGCGCGGCTGTGGCCGAGGCCCGCAGCGATCGGGATGTGGCCATGGAGCTGGGCGGCGCTCGGCCCAGCTCGGCGGCTTGTGGTGGGATCTTGACTATGGCACAGCAAAAAGGCAGAGCCAAGTTCGATGCGGAAATCAGGACGGCTCTCCTGCTGCAGTCCGCTTGCTTAGCTGGTCATTGTGGTGCGCCTGTTAAAAGATGTAGGTTCGAATCCTGCAGTGGTTACGGCGCGGGGGTAACCAGCTGAAAAGGGCGACTCGCGGTGGTGCGTGAGCCGGAGCAACCTTGGCGAGTCCGAGGCGGACGCGACTTGGTCTGCGCGGGGTCGACGTCGGCGAGTAAAAATCCGTAATAGAAAGGTCGGGACGGTTCGATAGAGCCAGAGCCACGGTTGGCAGGGTTGGCGGCTCAGACGATCATGGGGTTGGCGGCTCGTCGGTAGCGGGCGATGGGTTGATGAGGCGATAGCTAGTAAACGGAAACGCGGCGACGGGGCGACCCAATGAGGTCACAAGTGGCAGAGTCCGAATCCAAATCTAGCTCCATGCCCTTTCTGTTTTGTGATTGCTTTGACTTTTTCCTCTTCCCTTTTTCCTTAACTCTGATTCGCTCCATCGTTGCACACTGAAGCCTTTCCTTTAATTTAAGCCGGTAATAGTGCAGTTGATCGCGTCTGTTTTGTCTACCGCCACAGCTTTGGAATTTACCGAAACTTGAAACATAGTAAAACGTATCAATGACAACCACAGGAACATCGGTGTATTAGACCACCACCGATCGATGCCATAGCAACTAGATTCGGAAATTGAATCTGTAACAGAACTTGGTGGTTTGGACAGACCGTAGGAAAGAACTTTCTATTGATCTCGGCGGAATCAATTTGACGGATCATATGGTAGCTCGGCCACACAACAAAATCCCAATATCTCTTGTGCTCAAGCTACGTGCCGGCTGATTGCGAACTTCTCGATCCTTTTAAACACTCCCTCCAAGAACTCAAAACCACCGTGCGCAGGCCCCACGGTGGGCGCCAACTGTCGTGGAATTGTCACGGCAGATGTCCTTAGTGTCAGGACTTAGTCGCGAGGCCAACGCATCTATGTGGTAGCTTGAGAGGGGTTGAGCGGGATGAGAGACGCGATGTTTTACTCAGGTTCGGCCCCTCACGGTGGAGGTAAAAGCCTACATCCTGCTTCATTGATATTGATGATGATGATGATCACGGTTACAAGAGTGCTCTATCTTGAGAGCTATTGTCTAAACCTAACTTGTCCAACTTGTGGAACTTGTGAATCTTGTCCCCCTTGGGATGCCCTGCCCCTCCTTATATATGTTGAAGGGGCGGTTTACATGACTAGTCCTATTAGGATTAGGATTACCCTATTACAAATGGAGTCCTAGTCTTGCTTCCTTTGTAAGGAAATATTCCTTATGCTTTCCTTATAAACCGGCCCACCATTTAAACGTGAACCGGCCTTCTGGGCCTTGGTCCTCGTCATCCATCTGACCCGCCCGCCGGGTCACAAGTGAGCCATAATGACCAGGCGGGTTGCTTGTAAACCGCCAGGTCAGGGCGGGTCGCCAGTGAACCGCCAAGTGTCAGCCGAATCTCAAGTAAACCGTCAGGTCCAGTCGGGTTATACTTCCAGCCGGTTTACGCCGCGGGGTATATCCCCGACACCAACCCCAGCCGATAGTAACCCAGTTCCTGTTGACACAGCACCATCTCCACCACAGAGCTCCCAAACAAGAGCAGTTAGTAAGGCAGCTCCAGTGCCCATAGGGTCAGTACTATCACGGCGAACCCCAACTCCACCAGTTAGTACGCCTATTCCTATGGAGGAAGCACAACCAGTTAGTCGTAGTTTAGCATCTATCGCATTTGATGTTGTTAAATCGTATGTGCGTATCTTCCCATCTTGGAAATATTATACTGAAGATGAAGGAAAATGCCAGTTGCAGGTGTTTGTCCAAGAGTTATGTGTAAGTAATGTTATTCATGGCAATTACTTTGCTTCGTCCCATATATCCTACCTCCATGATGGTTATAATACAGCAAATTTTCCCATTTTTCTCTATAGAGAAGGACCGATTTGGAAACTCAGGATGAGGTAACCTGTGCTAATACCTCTGCTATCTTCAAGAATGCTTGGTGGCAGTATCGGAATTACCTGAAGAAAACGTACTTCACCGGCAAAGAAACTCATCAAATTCCCTTACGTTCTCCCGAGACACATTTACTGGATGATGACTGGGAACGCCTTGTTCTGTACTGGTCCCGAACCAAGAATGTGGTAAGGTCTATGAGCTCATTTTCTATTTTTAAGTATTATATTCTTGCATCTTACTGTACTCTGTTCATGTAGAACAAGTGCCTAAACCTGAAGAACAACTGTTCTAATTTAAGATTCCATTGCTACCATAGGACATAGATATATGTTTATTTGATGCTTTTATTATGTACTAGTACTTGTCAATAGAAGACTTGGTAGTTTAATCATGTCCACCTTACTAATGAACTGGTTCACTGAAATGAGTTTCATATACTAGTACATGCTAAACTTGTTATGTGTCTGCTTGTTTCTTCTTTTAGAATGCTGGCAGAATATTGGGGAAGAGTGCCTTATTAAGCAACGGTAAAGGACGTAATGCAGATAAGGTTCAGGATAGTGACACATCCTGTCTTGGTTTAGTGTTGGAGTTACTGGCCACTACCGCTTGCACAAGCTATTCAAACTCACTGTGTGAATCAATTCGGTTTCTTGAGTCTCGACTACAAGCTGAAAGACATTGATCAGCTGTGCTGCAACAAGAAGCGGAAGGACTGCGGAAGTCCCTGGAGCATTCAGATGCATACTTTCTGGTGCAACAGCAAGCGTTGGAGGATTTTAGCACCAAACAGGACAAAGCTAATCAGCTTGCTAAGCTTATTGCCAGCATGGTGGATACCCAGGATAACGTTTCTTGAGCTCTTCTGAAGTTGTTTCAGTTATGCTCTTGTTTTGCTGCCGCGTTTATTTGCACTGGTGGCCAATTTTGACGGCCAGTGTATATGATATGCTGCTTGTTCCCTATATTTGCACTGGTGGCGAACTTTGATGCCCAATGGATGTAATATGTGTAATAGTCGTGATAGCCTAGCGTTAGTTGCTTGCTTATTTATTTCCTTGTTGTCTTGTTTATTTGTTTGCTTGTAGTCATTGCAGTTCTTTTTCCGCGGTTAACTAGTGGCTGCAATAACCTATTTTTTAAAACTAGGACACAATAACCATGGGCTAATATTTACTGTAGTGACACAGGGCCTCCTACGGGCCGTAGAAACAGTGGGCCTTCTACGGGCCGTAGAAATAGTAGGCCTTCTACGGGCCGTAGAAACAATGGGCCTTCTACGGGTCGTATCATCAATGGGCCTTATACGGGCCGTATGATCGATTGGCCAAACATGGGCCAATAACAGGCCGCATTATGGCCGTAAACGGGCTAGAGTTGGAATCGTCCGTTCATGGGCCGACCGTAACGGGCCATCGTTAATAGGCCGTATTTGATGACGCTATGAAAATGGCCCAACGTATTAATGGACCACAAACGGGTCGACTGTAACCACGGGCTGAATTTGGCCCACAAGTAGAAAATGATAGTAACGGGCCGTAAGTAAACGAATGCTGGAAATGAGCCCAAGAATAAATGGGCTCTGAGAAGGCCGAAAGATAACATGGGCTGGAAATGGCCCAACGGAATAATGGGCCGTTAATGGGTATAAAGTGATACATTGTTCATTATGGGCCAGTTTCACCACGGGCCGTTAATGGGTGTAAAGTGATACATTGTTCATTACGGGCCAGTTTCACCACGGGCCGTTAATAGGCCAAGAGTTACATAGGGCCTCATATGGGCCGAAAGATGTCATGGGCCATACATGGGCCAGAAGTGAAAACGGGCTGGAATCATATTGGATGGCCCAGATGACGCTACTAGGCCTAATTCGGATAGGGCATAACGGGCCTTGGGTTAGCGGGCTGTAAATGGGCTATATGCGAACAGGCCGTTAACAGGCTTTCCATGGGCCGGCCCGCCACCTTTTGACCAAGTCAAACGGGCCAGCCTTTTCACAGGAATGGGCCTCTGTTGGGCCGTGCCACGTGTCGACGTATCATAGGCGCTTTCCGTCCAATGAGTGGTTGACATCTGTCCCAACGATGAGCCGACACGTGTTTCCTCCAGCCAATGATGATTTTACACGTGGAAAATCCCCATTGGTCGGGGCTGTTAACGGGTTATCGGATCCAAAACCCGACTCGATAGCTTAACGGCGTTCCGTTACGGTGGATGCCACGTGTCGGTCACCCTTGACGAAAGCACTTCTGTGACGCGCGATTTATCGTCATGGAAGTGGACACTTCCGTGATGATAATTTTGGAAATGTCATGGAACACTTCTACGACAGCACAGGTATGACTATCTTGATTCTGTCATAAATTTGTCATGGATATACATGCATGACAAAAAAGTGACCTACTGTGAAAAACACGTATCATCACGGAAGTGTATTTTTTTTGTAGTGATAGTTCATGATAAATTTGGCATGGCTTCATCCGGTTACATGACGAGTCCACCGAAGCGGAGGCTTTACTGAGTCATATGGGGCCATTTCCCCTTGTTGTCACGTGCCTCATCCTCCTCTTGTGCCTTGCGAGCTTTTGCAAGCTTTCTTGCCCTCTCCTCCTCACGAGCAAGCTTCGCTTGGTGTGCCCTCTCCTCCTTGCATTGCTTCCACTCCATCCTCTCTTTCTAACGACACTCTTCCTCCAAGCCTCTTTGAAACCTTTCTTCGAACATCCGCTGGCACCTAAGACAATCTTCTAATTGGTCCTTTTGGATATCTTTTGGCACTTCATGATCTATCCAGCTGAAGCACTTGCATAGAGGAGGCGGTGACTGCATATAAAACGGATGTTAGTGTTGACACACATTTTAGAGTAACATGTTACTTCTCTAGCATACCGGTGGAAGGTCATAGGCGTTAGTTGGAAGCGCACGATCGTAAGCATAATTGGGGCAAACAAAATATCTCCTTCCTTCGGTCCATGACTTCTTTCGGTCGGTGGACTCCTTCACCTTGCAAACATCTCCACACCAACATGGCAGAATCTTCCCATCTTTCTCCTTCACCTTGTCCAAAGATGTGTCCTTCCACTTGTGTGGCATGTATTCTTGGTGAGCACACGGTGGCCTCGTCATGGAACCGGATGAAGCCATGCCTACAACAAATAAAGATGTTAAGTCAAAATATGAACACATTGACATGTAAAGAGGCAAATATATCAACACATGCATGAACATATTAAAAGTAGTACCATTCACATTATTTCAACTATCCGGATTGAGCAACACGTCGATAGGCCTTCCCCTATCAACCTGACGTGTCCTAGATCCACCGGATCCACGGCCACGGCCGCCTCCAAGGCTAGTCCTTCCTCCACGACCGCGGCCACCTCCAAGGCTAGTCCTTCCTCCACGGCCACGGCCCCCTCCAAGGCTAGCCCTTCCTCCACGGCCATGGCCATCCGATATAATGCATACCTCTCACTTGCCAATCACCTTGGTTCTCACATGCCCCATGAACCACTCCTAATTATCATCGTGCTCCGAAGGCACCAAGGCAAATGCCACCAGCAACACATTATCATTTGAAGAGTAGGCCATCGCCACCATCAATGTGCCCTTGTATTTGTCGGTCAAGAATGTACCATCTATAGACAAGACCGGGCGACAATACGTGAATGCCTCAATGCATTGTCCAAAGCTCTAGAAGGCACGATGAAACACTCCGTCAATTGACTCCACCCGATGGCGCATTCTCGGGTTTCGATGAGCAATGGCTGCCAACATCTTGGGAAGAATGTTATATGCGGCCTCATAATCACCATGCAACATCCTAATAGCGGTTGCCTTCGCCATCCATGCCTTCCCATACTTGACCGGGTATCTGAAAAGTTCCTCAATCGAAGACATGAGAAACTTGACCTTCATGGTTGGATCATGTGCTATTTGATGCAACAATTTGTATCCTAGATACTCATACGTGAGTTGACGGTGTCCTTTGCTTCGGTCGGCCTTGTCCGGGGGTACACACGTGTGAGTGCCAACATGACTCTTCAACACCCATTGCCCGGTTTCTTTGATTTTTCTATCGCGGACCATCCATTTGCAACCTTCTTGGTCACATTTGACTGTGTACCGAAGTTTTTGATTTGAATGACCAACAACAAACGGCCTATGTTTCCTAATGGCATAGTCACACAACCATATCTTCAACTCTACCAAAGAACCAAACTTGTTGCCTTTCTTCAAATGAGCATTCTCATCCTCATTTTCTAGTCGAGGAACACTGAATTTGGGGCACGGCGTTGGCTCAGACAACCAGAATCTCAGCCCACCGTGAACGACGGCATTGTCCGCAAGACTCACATCCCTAAACAACGGTGGTCCTCTCTCCTTGCTGGTCACCTTCTTGTAGATTTAATTTTCTTGCGCAGTCAACCCATCCTCATCCAATTCTTCCTCTGGACCCTCGTCATCCGAGTTATACCCATACATATGGTTATAAGGGAGGGTACGGTCCATGTCTTGTTGCCGCACAATGACATCCAAGTTACCAGTTGGATTGTAATGGATCTCTTCATTCTCCGAGTAAGCATCCTCTTGAGCAACAATAGCATCATCATCAACATGACCACTAGCATCTTCTTCAACATGAGAAATAGCATCTTCTTCAACAAGAGGAATAGCATCATGACAGAGTACTATGGCGCTAGCATTGATATGATCTTCATTGGGTTGGCTACTTGGTGGTTGGCTAGAACAATTGGGGACATACACCTCGGCACTATTGATACGTCCATTTTGCATCATGCTTTTATATCGGGATGTTATTTCACTTTATGTCACAATACTTATGGCTATTCTCTCTTATTTTACAAGGTTTACATAAGGAGGGAGAATGCCGGCAGCTGGAATTCTGGGCTGGAAAAGGAGTAAATATTAGAGACCTATTCTGCACAACTCCAAAAGTCCTAAAACTCCACGGAACATCTTAAAATAAATAAAGAAAAATCCTCGCCAAAGATGAAGGCCAGGGGGCCCACACCCTGCTCACGAGGGTGGGGGCGCCCCCCCCCCTCTAGGGCGCGCCCCCCTACCTCGTGGGCCCCCTGGTGGCTCTCCGACGTCCATCTTCTCCTATATGAAGTCTTTCGATGAGAAAAAATTAGAGGGAACTTTTCGGGACGAGACTCCGCCGCCACGAGGCGGAACCTTGGCGGAACCAATCTAGAGCTCCGGCAGAGCTGTTCTGCCAGGGATACTTCCCTCCGGGAGGGGGAAATCATCACCATCGTCATCACCAATGCTCCTCTCATCGGGAGAGGGCAATCTCCATCAACATCTTCACCAGCACCATCTCATCTCCAAACCCTAGTTCATCTCTTGTATCCAATTCTTGTCTCAAAGTCCGGGATTGGTGCTAGTAGGTTGCTAGTAGTGTTGATTACTCCTTGTAGTTGATGCTAGTTGGTTTATTTGGTGGAAGATCATATGTTCAGATCCTATATGCATATTATTACCCCTCTGATTATGAACATGAATATGCTTTGTCAGTAATTACGTTTGTTCCTGAGGACAAGGGAGAAGTCTTGCTATTAGTAGTCATGTGAATTTGGTATTCGTTTGATATTTTGATAAGATGTATGTTGTCTAGCCTCTAGTGGTGTTATGTGAACGTCGACTACATAACACTTCACCATTATTTGGGCCTAGAGGAAGGCATTGGGAAGTAATAAGTAGATGATGGGTTGCTAGAGTGACAGAAGCTTAAACCCTAGTTTATGCATTGCTTCTGTTTCATGCTATGGTTAGGTTTACCTTAATACTTTTGTTGTAGTTGCGGATGCTTGCAATAGAGGTTAATCATAAGTGGGATGCTTGTTCAAGTAAGAACAGCACCCAAGCACTGGTACACCCACATATCAAATTATCAAAGTATCAAACGCGAATCATATGAACGTGGTGAAAACTAGCTTGACGATATTCCCATGTGTCCTCGGGAGCGCTTTTCCTATTATAAGAGTTTGTTCCAGCTTGTCCTTTGCTACAAAAAGGATTGGGCCACCTTGCTGCACTTTATTTACTTTTGTTACTTGTTGCTCGTTACAATTTATCTTATCACAAAACTATCTGTTACCACTTATTTCAGTACTTGCAGAGAATACCTTGCTGAAAACTGCTTATCATTTCCTTCTGCTCCTCGTTGGGTTCGACACTCTTACTTATCGAAAGGACTATGATAGATCCCCTATACTTGTGAGTCATCAAGACTCTTTTCTGGCACCGTTGCCGGGGAGTGTAGCGCCTTTGGTAGGTGGAATTTGGTAAGGAAAAATTTATATAGTGTGCTAAAATTTACTGTCACTTGTTACTATGGAAAGTAATTCTCTGAGGGGCTTGTTCGGGGTATCTTCACCCCATCCAGTAGAGCAAAGAGTTGCTCCTCGACCTACTGAACCTATTGAAAATGAAACTCCTTTTGAATTTCCTTCGGGTATGATGGAAAAACTGTTAGCTAACCCTTTTACAGGAGATGGAATAAAGCATTCTGATGAGCACTTAATATATGTGGATGAAGTTTGTGAATTATTTAAGCTTGCAGGTGTACCCGATGATGTTGCTAAGAAGAAGGTCTTCCCTTTTTCTTTGAAGGGAGATGCGTTGATATGGTATTGGCTATGTGATGATATGAGATCATGGAACTATAAAAAGATTGAAGTTGGAATTTCATCAAAAGTATTACCCTATGCATCTTGTTCATCGTGATCGCAATTATATATATAATTTCTGGCCTCGCGAAGGAGAAAGCATCGCTCAAGCTTGGGGTGGCTTAAATCAATGTTATATTCATGCCCCAATCATGAGCTCTCAAGAGAAATGATTATTCAAAATTTATATGCTCGGCTTTCTGATAACAATCGCACCATGCTCGATACTTCTTGTGCTGGCTCTTTTATGATGAAGACTATTGAATTCAGATGGAATTTATTGGATAGAATTAAACGCAACTCTGAAGATTGGGACCTCGACGAAGGTAAGGAGTCAGGTATGACACCTAAGTTTGATTGTGTTAAATCTTTTATGGACACCGATATTTTCCGTAAGTTTAGCACTAAATATGGACTTGACTCTGAGATAGTAGCTTCTTTCAGTGAATCTTTTGCTACTTATGTTGATCTCCCTAAGGAGAAGTGGTTTAAATATCATCCTCCCATAGAAGTAAAAGTAGCTGCACCTATTAAAGTTGAAGAAAAGACTGTCACTTATAATGATCCTATTGTTCCTACTTCTTATGTTGAGAAACCACCTTTCCCTGTTAGAGTAAAGGATCATGCTAAAGCTTCAACTGTTGTTCGTAAAAGCAATATTAGAACTTATACACCTCCTGAGCAAGTTAAAGTAGAACCTAATATTGCTATTGTTAAAGATCTCTTATCTGATAATATTGATGGGCATGTTATTCAGTTCGAAGGTGAAACTGCTAAAATTGCTAAACCTTGTGCTAAAGATAAACATAGACCTGTGGTAGGCGTGCCTGTTATTTCTGTTAAAATAGGAGATCATTGTTATCATGGCTTATGTGATATGGGTGCGAGTGCTAGTGTTATACCGCATACTTTATACGAAGAAATTAAGAATGAAATTGCACCTGCTGAGTTAGAAGGTATTGATGTCACAATTAAACTTGCCAATAGAGATACTATTTCACCAATTGGGATTGTTAGAGATGTTGAAGTCTTATGTGGGAAAACTAAATATCCTGCTGACTTTCTTGTTCTTACTTCTCCGCAAGATAGCTTTTGTCCCATTATATTTGGTAGACCCTTCTTGAACACTGTTAATGCTAGGATAGATTGCGAAAAGAATGTTGTTACTATTGGCTTGGATGATATGGTTCATGAGTTTAATTTCTCTAAATTTAGTAAACAACATCGTGAGGAAGAATTACCTAGTAAGGATGAGATTATTGGTCTTGCTTCTATTGCCGTACCTCCTAGTGATCCTTTAGAACACTATTTGCTAGACCATGAAAATGATATGTTCATCAATGAAAGAAGGGAAATAGATGAAGTATTCTTTAAACAGGAACCTATTCTGCAACACAACTTGCCTATTGAATTTTTAGGGGATCCTCCTCCACCCAAGGGTGATCCCGTGTTTGAGCTTAAACCGTTGCCTGATAATCTTAAATATGCTTATCTTGATGAAAAGAAGATATATCATGTTATTATTAGTGCTAACCTTTCAGAGCATGAAGAAGAAAGATTATTGAAAACTCTGAAGAAGCATCGTGCTACTATTGGATATACTCTTGATGATCTTAAGGGCATTAGTCCCACTCTATGTCAACATAAAATAAATTTGGAAGCAGATGCCAAACCAGTTCGTGATCCTCAACGACGTCTGAATCCTAAAATGAAAGAAGTGGTAAGAAAAGAAATACTCAAGCTTCTGGAGGCAGGTATAATTTATCCCGTTGCTGATAGTCAGTGGGTAAGTCTTGTCCATTGTGTCCCTAAGAAGGGAGGTATTACTGTTGTTCCTAATGATAAAGATGAATTGATTCCACGAAGAATTATCATAGGTTATAGGATGGTAATTGATTTCCGCAAATTAAATAAAGCTACTAAGAAAGATCATTACCCCTTACCTTTTATTGATCAAATGCTAGAAAGATTATGCAAACATACACATTACTGCTTTCTAGATGGTTATTCTGGTTTCTCTCAAATACCTGTGTCGGCTAGAGATCAATCAAAGACTACTTTTACATGCCCTTTTGGTACTTTTTCTTATAGACGTATGCCTTTTGGTTTATGTAATGCACCTGCTACCTTTCAAAGATGCATGATGGCTATATTCTCTGACTTTTGTGAAAATATTTGTGAGGTTTTCATGGACGATTTTTCCATCTATGGTTCCTCTTTTGATCATTGCTTGAGCAATCTTGATCGAGTTTTGCATAGATGTGAAGAAACTAATCTTGTCTTGAATTGGGAAAAGTGCCACTTTATGGTTAATGAAGGTATTGTCTTGGGGCATAAAGTTTCTGAAAGAGGTATTGAAGTTGATAAAGCCATGGTTGATGTGATTGAAAAGATGCCATGTCCTAAGGACATCAAAGGTATAAGAAGTTTCCTTGGTCACGCCGGATTTACAGGAGGTTCATTAAGGACTTCTCAAAAATTTCTCGGCCTCTGACTAATTTATTGCAAAAAGATACACCATTTGTCTTTGATGATGATTGTGTAGAAGTATTTGAAATTCTTAAGAAAGCATTAGTCTCTGCACCTGTTGTTCAACCACCTGATTGGAATTTACCCTTTGAAATTATGTGTGATGCTAGTGATTATGCTGTAGGTGCTGTTCTAGGAAAAAGAGTTGATAAGAAATTAAATGTTATTCATTATGCTAGTAAGACTCTAGACAATGCTCAAAGAAATTATGCTACTACTGAAAAAAGAGCTTTTAGCAGTTGTATTTGCTTGTGATAAGTTCAGACCTTATATTGTTGATTCTAAAGTAACTATTCACACTGATCATGCTGCTATTAAATACCTTATGGAAAAGAAAGATGCTAAACCTAGACTTATTAGATGGGTTCTCTTGCTACAAGAATTTGATTTGCATATTGTTGATAGAAAGGGAGCTGAGAACCCCGTTGCAGACAACTTGTCTAGGTTAGAGAATGTTCTTGATGACCCACTACCTACTAATGATAACTTTCTTGATGAACAATTAAATGTTTTTTTGACAGAAAGACTGTAAGGGAACCCCCTACAGTATAGTTGGTGCAACAACCCCAAATTGCAAGTACCATGCCTTGAACCTGGGTGGGTGGGAAGGCATCAGCCCCTTCCAACCACTAGGCTATGCCTTAGTCTACTGAACAATTAAATGTTATAAGTACTTCTCGTAGTACTCCATGGTATGCTGATTATGCTAATTATATTGTTGCTAAGTTTATACCACCTAGCTTCACATACCAGCAAAAGAAAAAGGTTTTCTATGACTTGAGACAATACTTTTGGGATGACCCACATCTTTATAAAGGAGTAGATGGTGTTATTAGACGTTGTGTACCTGAGAATGAATAGGAATAGATCCTACGCAAGTGTCATTCCGAGTCGTATGGAGGACACCACGCTGGAGATAGAACTGCACATAAGGTATTGCAATCTGGTTTTTATTGGCCTACTCTCTTCAAGGATGCCCGTAAGTTTATCTTGTCTTGTGATGAATGTCAAAGAATTGGTAATATTAGTAGACATCAAGAAATGCCTATGAATTATTCACTTGTTATTGAACCATTTGATGTTTGGGGCTTTGATTATATGGGACCTTTTCCTGCCTCTAATGGATACACACATATTTTAGTTGCTGTTGATTACGTTACTAAGTGGGTAGAAGCTATTCCAACTAGTAGTGCTGATCATAACACTTCTATTAAAATGCTTAAAGAAGTTATTTTTCTGAGGTTTGGAGTCCCTAGATATTTAATGACTGATGGTGGTTCACACTTTATTCATGGTGCCTTCCATAAAATGCATGCTAAATATGATGTTAATCATAGAATTGCATCTCCTTATCACCCACAGTCTAGTGGTCAAGTAGAGTTGAGCAATAGAGAGCTCAAATTAATTTTGCAAAAGACTGTTAATAGGTCTAGAAAGAATTGGTCTAAGAAACTTGATGATGCATTATGGGCATATAGAACTGCATACAAAAATCCTATGGGTATGTCTCCGTATAAAATGGTTTATGGAAAAGCATGTCACTTACCTCTTGAACTAGAACATAAGGCATATTGGGCTATTAAAGAGCTTAACTATGATTTCAAACTTGCCAGTGAGAAGAGGTTATTTGATATTAGCTCACTTGATGAATGGATAACCCAAGCTTATGAAAATGCCAAGTTGTTTAAAGAAAAAGTTAAAAGATGGCATGACAAAAGGATACAAAAGCGTGAGTTTAAGGTAGGTGATTATGTATTGCTATACAACTCTCGTTTAAGATTTTTTGCAGGAAAACTTCTCTCTAAATGGGAAGGCCCCTATGTTATCGAAGAGGTCTATCGTTCCGGTGCCATAAAAATCAACAACTTCGAGGGCGAAAATCCGAAGGTGGTAAACGGTCAAAGAATCAAACATTATATCTCAGGTAATCCCATAAATGTTGAAACCAATATTATTGAAACCGTAACCCCGGAGGAATACATAAGGGACACTTTCCAGAACGTTTCAGACTCCGAAAAGGAATAGGTATGTTGTACGGTAAGTAAACCGACTCTAAAACAATTTTTAAGGCAATATTTCTCTGTCTTGGAATATTTAGAAAAATAGAAAAATAAGTAGCAGCCCGGGAAGGACACGAGGGTGGTGGGCGCGCCCTACCCCTCTGGGCACGCCCCCTACCTCGTGAGCACCTCGTGTGCCTTCCGGACTCTGTTTTCTTGCACGATACGTATTTTGGTCGGTAAAAATTCATTATACAACCTCCTGAAGGTTTTGACTCCCATATCACGCAAACCTCCTTTGTTCTTGTTTCGAGCTATTTTTCTGACAGATCCACGTTATCATGACGGCCCCAAGCGCCTCCAAGGACAAGTTCTTCGATAAGATCATCAACCCTTACCTCACGGAGGTGTTGCGACACCCTCAAACCATTGAGTTGCGTGATGGGTTGCTGCACATCCGTGATGAAGAGGGACCAAAGGGGACCGGAAGCATGGAGACGAGGCTTGAAGCAGTGGAGCAACAAGTTTTCAAGTGCCAAAGGGAAAAATTGATGAGCTTGCCTTTAACTTGGCTCGAAGCAGAGGATCCATGACAAAATTGAGGACAAGTGAGGTCTAAGCTTGGGGGATTGATACGTCCATTTTGCATCATGCTTTTATATCGATATTTATTGCATTATGGGCTGTTATTTCACTTTATGTCACAATACTTATGGTTATTCTCTCTTATTTCACAAGGTTTACATAAGGAGGGAGAATGCCGGCAGCTGGAATTCTGGGCTGGAAAAGGAGCAAATATTAGAGACCTATTCTGCACAACTCCAAAAGTCCTGAAGCTCCACGGAACATCTTAAAATAAATAAAGAAAAATCCTTGCCAAAGATGAAGGCCAGGGGGCCCACACCCTGCTCACGAGGGTGGGGCGTGCCCCCTACCTCGTGGGCCCCCTGGTGGCTCTCCGACGTCCATCTTCTCCTATATGAAGTCTTTCGATGAGAAAAAATCAAAGGGAACTTTTCGGGACGAGACTCCATCGCCACGAGGCGGAACCAATCTAGAGCTCCGGCAGAGCTGTTCTGCCGGGGATACTTCCCTCCGGGAGGGGGAAATCATCACCATCGTCATCACCAACGCTCCTCTCATCGGGAGAGGGCAATCTCCATCAACATCTTGACCAGCACCATCTCATCTCCAAACCCTAGTTCATCTCTTGTATCCAATTCTTGTCTCAAAGTCCGGGATTGGTTCTAGTAGGTTGCTAGTAGTGTTGATTACTCCTTGTAGTTGATGCTAGTTGGTTTATTTGGTGGAATATCATATGTTCAGATCCTATATGCATATTATTACCCCTCTTATTATGAACATGAATATGCTTTGTGAGTAATTACATTTGTTCCTGAGGACAAGGGAGAAGTCTTGCTATTAGTAGTCATGTGAATTTGGTATTCGTTTGATATTTTGATAAGATGTATGTTGTCTAGCCTCTAGTGGTGTTATGTGAACGTCGACTACATAACACTTCACCATTATTTGGGCCTAGAGGAAGGCATTGGGAAGTGATAAGTAGATGATGGGTTGCTAGAGTGACAGAAGCTTAAACCCTAGTTTATGCATTGCTTCATAAGGGGCTGATTTGGATCCATATGTTTCATGCTATGGTTAGGTTTACCTTAATACTTTTGTTGTAGTTGCGGATGCTTGCAATAGAGGTTAATAATAAGTGGGATGCTTGTTCAAGTAAGAACAACACCCAAGCACCGGTCCACCCACATATCAAATTATCAAAGTATCGAACGCAAATCATATGAACGTGGTGAAAACTAGCTTGACGATATTCCCATGTGTCCTCGGGAGCACTTTTCCTATTATAAGAGTTTGTTCCGGCTTGTCCTTTGCTACAAAAAGGATTGGGCCACCTTGCTGCACTTTATTTACTTCTGTTACTTGTTGCTCGTTACAATTTATCTTATCACAAAACTATCTGTTACCACTTATTTCAGTACTTGCAGAGAATACCTTGCTGAAAACCGCTTATCATTTCCTTCTGGTCCTCGTTGGGTTCGACACTCTTACTTATCGAAAGGACTACGATAGATCCCCTATACTTGTGGGTCATCAACTATCATCATGTATGGGGGAGGATGCATTGCGGTTGTGTGACGCCCCAAGACCAGAGCTTCAGATGCCTTACAGGGTTTCCGAGTTTCGTTGTGTGTTTCGTTTCGCCTGTTGCATTCTTCTTTGCATCGTGTGCATTGCATCATGTCATCATGTCATTTCTTTTTCTTAACTCAACTAAATAAATTGCATGGATCTTCGGTCCATTTAAATCGAGGGAACTCACATGGTGATTTCTCTATATAACATATCCTCCCAATATTTTAGGGAGCTATTATAAAGTATTCCGTTAATTTGGAATTATCCGCAACCCACTTGCTAGATAAATCCTTGACCTTTCCTTCTTCCGGTTTTCGACTCTCAACTTTGTCGATAATTCTTTTACCTTATTCCGGAGCTCCACCAAAAAAAACCTCAACATTTTTGGACCTCCCTATCACCTACTTCCTATGCAAAACCATTTGAATTAAATTCAAATTAGTTCGTTTCAAACTTCACCCATGTGTTCATTTCCATTTTTCTTGGATCAGGCTCATTTTTGTGACTCTGAGAAAATTTACTTCATGTCAAAACTCCACTGCAACCCCTCTCGGCCTTTCTTCAAGTTTCTTTTCTTTTATATAGTTAAAAAAATAAGGGAGAGAGAGAGCTTAGCCAGCAGGCCTCTCTAGGCCCAATCCTCCACCCAACCGGGCCTCCCGCGCCGGCCCACCAAGGCCTCCCGCAGTCCAGCCACCGAACCCTAGTGCTCCCTCACCCGATCCCCACTCCCACGATCCCATCGCTCTCCCTCGCGCCGCAACAGGAGAGTTTCGCTCTCCTCGATCTCCCTCTCGCACCGCCAGAGTCTCTTGCTCTCTCCCCGATCTCCTCTCTCCTCTCGTTCGACCCCGCACGCAAGAACCCTGCGTCGGCCTCTCTCTTCCCTGCGACCAGCGCCGCGCCTTGTGGTCGCCGTAGCGCTGCACCGGTCGCCGTTCGTCCCCTCACCCGCGCCCAGGGTCCTCTCCCTGCTTCCTTGTGCTGCAGCTCGTAGGAGGCGCGAGCTCTCGCAGGCATAGCGCAAGGGAGGAGCCCCGACGCCCGCGCACCCCTGCGTTCCTCGCGGCCCCGCTCCGCGGTCCTTCCTCCTTGGCAGTGTCCAGCCCGAGGAGCTCCGCCCAAGCCTCGGCCCAGCGCCGCCACTCGTCGA
This sequence comes from Triticum urartu, assembly GCF_003073215.2. Classification (NCBI taxonomy): domain Eukaryota; kingdom Viridiplantae; phylum Streptophyta; class Magnoliopsida; order Poales; family Poaceae; genus Triticum; species Triticum urartu. The sequence continues at coordinate 373,661,102 of NC_053024.1, forward strand.
CTTCTTCTCCTCCTTGCTGCTGTTGGCCTCGACAAGGCCAGCGCCTTCTCCTCCTTGCCTCGTCCGCGCTGGAAGCGGCCTCCCACTCCCCAGCATTGTCGCCGGCCACCCCAGCATCCCCAGCACCGCTTCCTGCTGGTCACCTCCACCCCTAGACCCGCTAGTCTTCCTCGTCATCGAGCTGTGCGCCTTCTCCTCGCCCTGCCCCCATGTCCAGTGCATGCGCCATCGCCTCCTTGCTGCTGCCCGCCTGAGGTCTTTTCGTTTTGCTGGGTTTTGGATTGGCAAGAACGACACGCCAAGACCCGTACCCGGACCGTCAAGCACCTTCTCCGAGGATTTTGCCAAGTACCATGACATGACGACCCTCGAACGCGTCAAGTACCTCTTCGCAAGACCAAGTTCCTCTACGATATGTGTACGACTACCGACGCCGAAGACCTATGAACCAAAAACTTCAAGTTCGACTACCGTCACAAGGACGAGACCGACAAGTCCGAAGACCGCCAAGTACCCCTTCGAATCCTTCAAGACCGTCAAGTGAACGACTACCATCGCTCCAAGATCCGAACGGCTACGACGACATGAACATCTGCGGAACGTTTATGATTACACGATGAACCGCCAAGGCCGGCTACAACCCTTGTACCACTACTATCGCCAAGTACCACGACGACCGAAGCATAGTACCTCTACGTTTGCCATGTACATCGACCGTCACCGAAGACCCATGTAGCACTAACGCCAAGTTCCCCTACCGTCCCCTTGGAAACATCGAATGCGTCAAGTCCTTCTCTGAGACATGTACCACTACTTCATCTACCGTCGCGAGAACGCCTACTTCCACTACGTCCCATCGAACCTGAACCCCTCCGATAACACACGCTTCGAAGGTATAACCATCGAGACGACGCCCGTGAATGAACGCATGTGTGTTGTATGAAATGCTCGCGTTTGCACCGTGCCCGACATGTTTTCTTGCATGTTCCCCGTTGTCACACCGTCGTCTCGTGGGACACCCGTTTGCCGGGATCACCCCACCATCCTTGCATGACATGCTCCCGTCACACTCGCTTTTGCACCGGCATCTCAATCGAGTTACCGGAACCGATATGTTGTTGTGGCATCATTTTTGGATTCGTTGTTGTGGCATCCCTTTTTCTTTCCACCACGGTGACAAATGCTTCATAATGCTCTTGTCAACTCTTAATAAAAAATGCATAAACTTGCACATGTTATCCGCATCATGATAACAACAATTAAAATGTTTAAAATTGTTGTTTGCTTTAAATTGCTAATGCATATGGGGATTTACCGGATTTGTTGTTTGTTATATCCGGCCCCATTTAAATTGTTTAGATAGTATAGTTTTGTTATGCTTCACCTCTTGCCATGTTAACCAACATTTAAATTTGTTGAGTACCTAACCGGGAGAGAACTAAATAATTAATGTGGTGTTTCGTCAATATGCAACTCGTTGCATATTGAGCTCCACTTAATTTGTAGGATTGCTTGTGCACCTTGCCATGCCATGCATATTTAAACCGGACATGCATCATACATGATTGTGCATCATGCCATGATTATGTGATGGTTGTTTACTATGTTGTTTGCTTCTTTCCGGTGTTGCTTCTTCGGGTTAGTTCCGATAACGTCGCATTTGTGAGGATTCATTCGACTACGTCCGTTTGCCTTCTTCATGGACTCGTTCTTCTTCCTTGCAGGATTTCAGGCAAGATGACCATACCCTTGAAATCACTTCTATCTTTGCTTGCTTAGTTGCTCGCTCTTTTTGCTATGCCTATGTTGCGATACCTACCACTTGCTTATCATGCCTCCCACATTGTTAAGCCAAGCCTCTAACCCACCTTGTCCTAGCAAACCGTTGTTTGGCTATGTTACCGCTTTGCTCAGCCCCTCTTATAGCATTGTTAGTTGCAGGTGAAGATTGGAGTTGTTCCATGTTGGAACATGGATATTTTGTTGGGATATCACAATATCTCTTATTTAATTAATGCATCTATATACTTGCTAAAGGGTGGAAGGCTCGGCCTTATGCTTGGTGTTTGTTCCACTCTTGCCGCCCTAGTTTCCGTCATATCGGTGTTATGTTCCCGGATTTTGCGTTCCTTACACGGTTGAGTTATAATGGGAACCCCTTGATAGTTCACCTTGAATAAAACTCCTCCAACAAGGCCCAACATTGGTTTTACCATTTGCCACCTAGCCTTTTCTTTCCCTTGGGTAGGCCTGCCCAAGGGTCATCTTTATTTAACCCCCCCGGGCCAGTACTCCTCTGAGTGTTGGTCTGAAATGGGCAGCCTGCGGGGCCACCTCGGGGCAACTTGAGGGCTGGTTTTACTCATAGCTTGACCTATCCAGGTGTGCCATGAGAATGGGATATGTGCAGCTTCTATCGGGATTTGTCGGCACATCTGGGTGGCTTTGCTGGACTTGTTTTACCATCGTCAAGGATGTCTTGTAATCGGGATGCCGAGTCTGATCGGATTATCTTGGGAGAAGGAATATCCTTCGTTGACCGTGAGAGCTTGTGATGGGCTAAGTTGGGACACCCCTGCAGGGATTTGAACTTTCGAAAGCCGTGCCCGCGGTTATGGGCAGATGGGAATTTGTTAAAGTCCGGTTGTAGAAAACCTGAAACTTAACTTAATTAAAATGCATCAACCGCGTGTGTAACCGTGATGGTCTCTTCTCGGCGGAGTTCGGGAAGTGAACACGGTGTTGGAGTTATGTTTGACGTAGGTTGTTCTAGGATCACTTCTTGATCATAGTTTCTCGACCGTGCTTTGCCTTCTCTTCTCGCTCTCATTTGCGTATGTTAGCCACCATATATGCTAGTCGCTTGCTGCAGCTCCACCTCATACCTTTTACCCTACCTATAAGCTTAAATAGTCTTGATCGCGAGGGTGTGAGATTGCTGAGTCCCCGTGACTCGCAGATACTTCCAAAACCAGCTTGCGGGTGCCGTTGAACCATGTAGGTGACGCAACCAAGCTCAAGGAGGAGCTCGATGAAGATTGTGTTCGCTATGTTGTTCTGTTTCCAGTTGATCAGTAGTGGAGCCCAGTTGGGACGATCGGGGATCTGTGTAGCATTTGGGGTAGTCTTCTTTTATTTTGGTTCCGTAGTCGGACCTTGATTGTATTTGGATGATGTAATGCTTTATTCATGTAATTGTGTGAAGTGGCGATTGTAAGCCAACTATGTATCTCTTTCCCTTATGTATTACATGGGTTGTGTGAAGATTACCTCACTTGCGACATTGCTTTCAATGCGGTTATGCCTCTAAGTCGTGCTTCGACACGTGGGAGATATAGCCGCATCGAGGGCGTTACAAGTTGAGATCAATTTGCAAAGGAGGAGGAGGATCAACCTTTGTGGCAAAGATCTCAAGAGACTTGTCTTGTGATGCGTCTACTTTTTCCTTATACACATTCCAATGCAATTGGGAGGTGATGGGCATACTCTTTAATCGGGACTTTACTCCCAATCCAACGTCATACCTCCCAATAAGCTTAACCACGGCATTTGAGTCATTCCAATGTAAAATGCTTCTCACTTTAACTACAAAATCATCAAAGCTTGGACTTGTGTCAAAAACCATAGCCTCTTCCCCTTCATCGTCATTTCCAAGCATAAATGTCGACTTGTCCAAATAATGAACATTTACGAGCTTATGCATCTAAGAAATTGGAAACAATATAATCAATCCATATATGTCCTCCAACCAACACAAATGGACAAATGAACTAAATTTTGCATAAATTGGACAAGTAACTACTATTCATACTAAAGTTAACCTAATCATTAACCCTAACCCTAACCATAACCCCTATAACCCTAACCCCCAACATAACCACCATAACCCTAACCCTAACACTAACACCTAACATAACCATAACCCTAACCATAAATGCATCATAAATGCACACAACAACATCAACACATAGGGTTTGCAATAAATTGACCAAATCAACACAAAAAAAGATCTCAACCAATCAAAAGGAGGGAGAATGGGGGAGGTACCTTGGGTGATGAAAATGCTCCGGATCCACCGATGAAATGTCAAGCAAGTGGATCTAGGGGGGTTGTGAGGGGGAGAGAGGGGGGAGAGGAGCTGAGCATGGGAAAGAAGATGACTGGGGAAAAAGAGTGGTGGTGGGGCCCACAAACCAGCCCCTCCCCACCTTATCCACCACACAGGACCCTACCGCCAGAGGGTCTGGCGGTAGGCTTCAGTAACCTACCGCCGTACCCGATGGTGGTAGGCCCTTTTCCACGTCAGCGCCTGCCAACGGCCGTCAGTCACCGTCAAAGGACCTACCGCCAAAGGGGACGGCAGTAGGACGTGCAACCTACCGCCAAACCCCCTGGCGGTAGGCAAAATGGTTAGATCCCGAAATATTTTCGAACGGGATCAGATCCTGATTTTGTTTGCAAAAAGGGTCAAAACACGAAATTTTCTCCCAAACCGAGGTGGTTCCGCCTGAGGGCATGTACAATGCATAGCCTCAAGGTGATGCCTCACATGCCATGTAGGATCGAATATGGCGTAAAGTAGGTTCGGATAGGGAAGCGGGATCCTCTTCAGGAGGCGGGTGCTTGAAGAGAAAAAGTGTGGTCCGGTGACAAAAGCTGAAAATGTTGGAGTAAAAAGTAGAGATGCATGTGTACTAAAGTCTTTATTTTCTACTCCCTCCGTTCCTCTATATAGTGCGCATAACTTTTTTACCCATATGCCAATATGTAGTGCGTATTAGCTACTTTGGGCGCTTTTGGACGAAACTAACCCCGCAACAGCACTCCCGCACGCAACGCTAGCCTTTATCCCCTTCCTCCGGTTTCAACTCCACGGCGGCGGAGATTTCAGGAGATGGAGGACGGCATCTCCGGCATCTCCGCATCCGCCTCCAACGTCGCTTTGTCCACGGCCGGCGCATCCGGTGTCGTCGCTTCCGTATCTAGCGTCGTCGCGTTCGTATTCGACGCCTTCGCTTCCACGGCCGAACTCCGGCGTTGTCGCATCTGCTACTGGTGTCTCCGCCTCCGCATACGGCGTCGTCGCGTTCGCATCCGGTGCCTCCGCGTCCATGGCCGGCCTCCGGCGCTGTCACATCTGCTGCTGGTGTCTCCGTTGCCACTGTGCCCCTGGCCTGCATCCCGGACAATGAGCTCCAGCACGAGCCCACGGACGCCGGGGAGCAGGGTCACCAGCTGCAGGAGCTCGGCGCGCGTGTGGAGCTCGTCCACCAGCCGCCAACGCACCCAGCAGTCGTGCCTCGAGTTTCGTCAGCAGCGCGCGTGCACACGACATCATGCACCTCCTGCCGCCACCGTTGTGACTGAGCTCGCCGGCACACGGGTCCGCCGCGTCGACCTAGAAGCTCCCGCCGCGCTGCTCTACCATTTCCTGAACGTGCAAACACTGTTCCGCCAAGTCGGCGTGAGCGCGGCCACCTCCACACCGTGCACGCCATCGCGTGCCATCCTCTCAGCTCCCGTTCCTCCTTCGACGAGTGACGACTCGCCGCGCACTGGCGACATCGTGCTCTGCATGAAGGGCACCTCCATAGATTCCCCGCGTGGGCCATGCGAATCGGGAAACGCCCGCACCCGACGCCCTTCATCTACAATGCCCAGCCTCCTGCTTCTCGGCGCCGCGCTGATTTCAGAAGAGAGGATTGAGGATAGAAGATGAATATGACATGTGGGACAGATGTCAGTGAGAGCAGACTATGATCTAGGGCGGGATTGATATTTTCCCGGTGCGCCAAATTAGTCCAGGATAAGGTTAGGGTACAGATTTCAGGGATTTAGAGATGGAGGTTCAATTCTGACGAGGTCTACGAGTTTAATAAGGTTTAAAACAGATTTACTCCCAAACAAGCCACCCCGGGTGGTCGCGGAGTCTACGTGTGTGACCGTGGCCTGGACTCCACGAGACGAGACGTGCCCCACTCGACAACCCAGAGACCCTCCTTTTTTATTCGCTCACCTTTCCTCTCCCCACCTTCTACCCCAATTCTCACCTTTCCTCTCCCTCGGTCGTCGCCTTCGCCTCCCGGGAAATCGCCTGCCGCCTCGTCTCCTAGAAACTCGCCGCCGCCGTCCGCTGCCATGAATCCCGAATAGTACGCACCTCCTCACTCCCTCTCGTCTACCTACCTTGTTAGAGTTCTGGATGGAATCTGTCAGTGTTGGGTTTTGGAGGCGACCGATCTCGCCCTCGGGTGTGTCCGATGGCCACCGATTCGTGCTCCTCTCGTGGATCTGCGCCCTCGCTGGACTTCACTTGTACGATCGCGGATCTAGTTGTATTATGTTCCATCCATGCCGGAAATAGCAGATTCTCGGATGCGCTCATCTTCGTCCCGGCCCACCGGATTACGCCACCGTTATCTCGGTGCCCCTACTGAGTGCTTCTAGTTGTTGAAGTTGGGGCTTTTTTAGTCTCGTTTAGATGTGTCTTCTCCTTGGGTTGTTACTTCCACTTGTTAGTAGCATGTATTATTAGCTTGTCTAGATGTGCAAAACCATGCGATGAGATGCTTGCGTGACTATGCAGTGACTACCTCTTCAAGCTGCTGCTCATTGGGGACTCGGGCGTGGGGAAGTCTTGCCTGCTGCTGAGGTTTGCGGTAAGGATTGCTCCTTTTCACCATCTCTTTGAGTAAACTTATTTCATGTAGATGCAGTGTGGTAGGGCGCCAGAAAACATAGAGATACTTTTTCTTAATTTGAATGAATGCACCTCTCATACAAAGCACCAAGTTACTATTCATACACAATCAAATGTTAGGAATCTGTAGCAGGGATGAACACCACAAAAGTGGTTAGTAAGCCATATTTTTTCTCTTGCTTGTTGTTCTTGCTGCCCATTTACCCTGTCAGTTTATAATAGCTATTGCTGTGCTAAATGACTGTTAGGGATGCCATGCTATGAACAAGGTTTGTAAAAACAATAGTGACCGCGTTACATTGTGTTTTATTCAACTCCTTTACCCATTTGATTCCGTTTGGAAAGTGGAACCCAAACAACAACTTAAAATGCTGGAAGATTATTTTCCCAAATGTTGATTCTAGTGTAAGATTGCCATTTTCTTCTCTGTGTTTGCTCTGTGCTCCAACGTACCTCTCACATTTGGCTTTACCAAAAAGTTATGCAGAGCCTGTCGGGGGCTAACCAAACACAGACGACATGTTACCCTTGGCTGGACAGCCATTATCTTATTTAGCAAAAAAATTCTCACGGAATATCACACTTTCCAATGCATGTCTAAACAACCCCCTTTACCAGAATTAGAAAACTTACCATCATCTTGGGCTTTGATCTCCCCGCAGTTTCAGAGAAAACTACTAACCAAATATAGTATTAAATCAATTTCTAAATTTTGTGAATAATCTAAAATGCATTGTAATTATTTGCCTTTTGACAAGTTACAAATGTTTTGCCTATTCCGTCTCTCTCATAGTATCTACTAATTCAGTACTCAAGTTAAGGATATTATTTGCAATATGAAGTATATTATATTGTTAATGTCAAGTAAGCAGAGCCTAGCATGTGTTGCTAGTTGCTGGAAACTAGCAAAGACCAACAGTTTTGTAGGCTCTCCATATTTCTCTCATCTTTAGCAGCATTCGGTGTGGTCATCCAAGAGCATCTAGCACAAAACCTTCTAGAGAAGTGTTGATATTCTGAATCAACTTCTGTGAACTTGCTCAGCCTTTTTTCCGCTGCAAGAAACTGATGATCTTACTGACCACATTTACAGGATGATTCATATCTGGAGAGCTATATCAGTACTATTGGTGTTGACTTCGTAAGTTGATTCCTTTGCGAGCTTACTGAAGTTAATTTTCTGTATAGCATGCGCACGTGCCCCCTGTTGTATATCCTTTTCACTGTCTTTGACTTGCTAGAAAATCCGCACCGTTGAGCAAGATGGAAAGACGATAAAGCTGCAAATTGTAAGTAACCCATTGTAGAAAGTTCTACATTGTCCTTACAAGTTAGAAGTTTCAGCTCTGATTTTTCAACATGTTCTTAACCTTCAGTGGGATACTGCTGGACAAGAGCGATTTAGGACCATCACAAGCAGCTACTACCGTGGTGCCCACGGCATCATTGTGAGCTCTGTTCAACATTTGTCATTATATATATTGACTAGATTAACACCCATGATTCATAGTATTGTACCTTCTGTTGCACAGGTTGTGTATGATGTGACTGACCAGGAGAGCTTCAACAACGTCAAACAGTGGCTTAATGAAATTGACAGGTATGCTAGTGAAAATGTGAACAAGCTTTTGGTGGGGAACAAGTGCGATCTAGCTGAGAGCAGAGTGGTTTCTTACGAGGCTGGCAAGGTAATTGTTTGTGCATCCATTACCCTTTTATGTAGTTCCTACATGTGATGCGATTAATTATTAAAATCACATACTTGTGAATGCCGATTGCAGGCCCTTGCCGATGAGATCGGAATACCATTCCTGGAAACCAGTGCCAAGGATGCAACAAATGTGGAGAAGGCATTTATGACCATGGCTGCAGAGATAAAGAACAGGTGACAATACAATTCATATTCTACACCTCGGGCTGTCATACCCATTCTGGATATACATGAATGAAACTAGTGTTACACAGACACAGTAGATATGCATGGAAGGAAGTCTTCTTGTAGTGATAACTATTTGGCTCATCAAATCCATCTTATACCCCCTCCCCCCCCCCCCCCCCCCCCCCCCCCCCCCTTTCCTAAATATGAGTCTTTTTTAGAGATTCCAATATAGCAAAATGAATGAATCTACACTCTAAATATGTCTATATACATCCGTATGGTGTATGTATTGAAATCTCTAGAAGGACTTATATTTAGAAACGGAGGGAGTAGCTACAAGTGTTATGCTGACTCAGCAGTAACACCATTTTTGGAGGTACTAAATTTTGAAAGCCACAGCAGTTTAAATCTAGTGCCAGTGAATCTGATTTGAAGTGATGCACCATGATATCTGGTTCTGTTATATTTACATGAATAGGTGTATAATAGGCGTTAAATCTTAATTCTCTTTGCTACCTCTTTTGAACAGGATGGCAAGCCAACCGGCTGGAAATGCCAGCAAGCCTGCCACCGTGCAAATGCGGGGTCAGCCTGTTGCCCAGCAAAACGGATGCTGCTCGTCTTGATCAACACTCAAGATCACAGTAGTGTTCTTGCAAAACTCAGTTGGTTGTTCTTCCCCTGTAAATTAAGTGTACTACTATCATGCCGTCTGTTGGAAGAAGTGTCATGCCCCCTAACTACAACAGTGCAGCAGATGCTGTGGCCTGTTTTAGCTGACTGTTAATATTGCTATTTTAATGTGTCGTTTAATATTCACCTTGGTTTGGTTAATGTTTCATGTCTCCATGCTTTGAAGTTCAATGCTGGTGACAGTATTGCGACGGTGAGTGGTCATAAATTCACCTGGCATTGTATTCTCAGGGAAGACATATTTGCTTCTATCCGTGGAATGCTGCTTTTCGAAGACCACTTACGGTGCAGCTGTTATGTTTGGTACCTGCTTGCTCAGTTGATTGTTAAACAGCAAATATTGTATCTCGCATCCGTAAACACTGTTATATAATGTAGATTTTGATAAAATTCACTGCCTAGCACCGTTGATCGATGGCTGCCGCTATCGTGGCCGTGTCACAAAAGCTTGCTATAAAAACCTAGCTGCATGCTTGCTCGACAGTGGCATGGCTCCAACATTGCTGTCCTGTCTCCCCCGGCTGGCTATAACTACGGCCCATCCAGTTTTTCCACACTATTCACGTGCCTCTCTTATCGCGTGGCTTTACAAAAACACTGCTGCTTGCACACCTGCAAAGATGGCCGTGGTGCTGCACATCCCTAGTCCTCGCTCCGGTATTGGCTGGGCCCAACGCCTTGCCCTCCGAGACCTGGGCGTAAGGGTTGGCGACTACATGCATACGGCGCAACAAGAGTAGGACAAACTAGGGCGTAAGAGTAACTCCAACGCCACCCCTTGACTCAAACTGTCCACGCGTGTTTGAAACGAACATAAAAAGACGACTCAATGCGTCGATGAAAATGGATCAGCGTTTACTTTTTGACCGTGTGTGACCCATTTCAGGCTCAAATTTAGGTCGTGTTTGCGGCAGGGTCCTCTCGAGTGGCTGAGGGGGGGGGGGGAGCAGTCGTGCTGGAAGCTAGCCGCCCTTGCTTGCTCAGGTCATGGTGGCTGTGGCGACGGCGGGTGCGTGGAGGCTTACCTAGGCGGCGGCGAGGCCCTTGCTCGCTCAGGTCATGGTGGCTGCGGCGACGGCGGCTGCGTGGAGGCTTACCTAGGCGGCATCGAGGCCGGGAGAGGAAAGGGTTCGGTCAAGGAGGAACCCTAAGGCACTGGGGACATGTTTATAGAGCGTGGGGAGGCACTCCGGCCGTCAAATCATCGAGGCGGCCGACGTGGCTCCTCTGGATGGTTTGCCGTATAGGTAGAGGACGACCCTCTGGCGCGTGGGCTGGATGGGCTGCTGCTGTGTGGGTTTTGGTCCAGGTGGGTTGCGTCTGGAAGAGCAACACAGGAAGGCCCATGACGCTGGCTAGGCGAAGCCCTTTTCCTTATTCTTTAATCCTGTGCTTTCTAAGTCACAATTATAGAAAAGAAAAGGCCAGGGAGCTACATGAAGAATCTGAGGAAAGTAAAAAATATACCCGAGCTCCTGGAAATATGCACCATTTGATAAAATTGCTTCGGACCTTTTTTAGAGGTAGAAAAATAATACAAGTTTGAACTAACCAAAAAACTCCAAAAATGATGAAACTTGACAGAGAGGTATAAGACATGGTGCAAGATTTATTGGCAAAACATTGAACATTAATGGAGAAGGGAAAAATGGCACTTACATCAAGGAAGGAATAAGAAGGAATGGGGAGGTGATGATGCATGGGTCAAATGCATAGGCAAGCAACATTACAAACATAGTGCAAGCACAACGAGATGAATACCACAATGCACATGGTGAGCATGAAGAATGCAAAATGACAAGAGGCACAATGCAACATAACAATGATGAGCATGGCAATGCAATAAGCCAACAAAGCAACACAAGATGACGCCATAAAAGATGGAACCCGCATGGAATTGATCAAGACAAAGGTTGGGTATATTACAGAATGGGGCCCATCACTCTTGGGGTGTTACACCTCTCCGAGATCTAGGAACGAAAGAAATTGGGATATTCAGAACGGAGATGATCCTCACGTTCCCAAGTTGCTTCTCGGTCGGAATGATGTGACCACTTTACTTTGAGGAACTTGATGGACTTGTTGCGAGTTTTGTGCTCGGTTTCTTCAAGAATAGCAATGGGATGCTCACAATAGGATAAGTCTTCTTGGAGGCCTCTTCGAAGTTGATAGTGCGCTCGGGTATCTTGAAGCACTTGCAAAGTTGTGACACGTGAAACACATCGTGCACATTTGAGAAGTTGGAAGGGAGCTCGAGTTGGTAGGCAAGGTCGCCTCTTTTGCTAACAATTTTGAAAGGACCCACATATCTTGGGGCAAGCTTCCTTTGATACTGAAACGTTGAGTGTCCTTCATGGGAGATACTCGGAGATAGACATGGTCTCCAATCTCGAAAGCCAAGTCATGGTGCTTGCTATCGTAGTAGCTTTTCTGGCGCAATTGCGCAACTTTGAGGTTCTCACGGATGACTCTACACATATCTTCAGCTTCTATGATCAAGTCATTGCCAAGAAGTTGACGCTCACTGGTCTCGAACCAGTTGAGAGGAGTGCGACACTTTCTTCCATATAGAATTTCAAAAGGGGCCTTGCCCGAACTTGCTTCGAAACTGTTGTTGTAGGAGAACTCGGCAAACAGAAGGCAATCTTCCCACTTCATGTCGAAAGAGAAGACACATGCTCTTAGCATATCTTCGAGGATTTGATTGACCCTTTCGACTTGGCCACTTTGTTTGAGGGTGAAAGGCTGTGCTGAAACGGATCTTGGTACCCATTGCTTCCTGGAAGGAGTCCCAAAACTTGGAAGTGAAGATACTTCCATGATCTGAGGAGATCAATTGAGGAATCCCATGCAACAAGATTATTCTAGAGGTGTATAGCTCTGCCAACTGAGCTACAGTGATAGATTCTTTGATCGGAAGGAAGTGAGCCACTTTTGTGAGTTTGTCAATGACAACGAAGATAGCATCATTCCCTCGCTTGGACTTGGGAAAGCCGGTGACAAAGCCCATTTTGATACGATCGAACTTCCACTCGGGAATAGGTAGGGTTGGAGAAGTCCTGCTGGACGTTGATGTTCTGCTTTCACTCTGTGACAGACATCACACTCATTCACAAATAGGGCAATCTCCCGCTTCATGCGAGTCCACCAATATGTTTGCTTGAGGTCGAGGTACATCTTGGAACTGCATGGATGTATCGAGAGGAGGGAATTATGAGCTTCATTCATTTTGACCTTCTTGAGATCACCTTTTGGAACCACAATCCGATCCTCGAAGAGCAAGTATCTCTGTCATCAATGCGATAACACTTGTATTTGGACATGCCCTTGGCAACACCATCTTTCACCTTCTTCACCATAGTATCAAGGAGTTGCGCTTCACGAATCCGATCCTCCAAAGTTGGAGTGAATTGAAGGTTGGCAAGAAAGCCTTGAGGAACAAATTGAAGGTTGAGCTTCCGGAATGCTTCACAAAGGCCGAGCTGGAATGGTTTGAGAATTAAGCTGTTGCAATATGCCTTTCTGCTGAAAGCATCTGCAATGACATTGGCTTTGCCTGTAGTGTACTCAATGCTTGGGTTTTACTCTTGAATCATCTCAACCCAACGAGTTTGCCGGAGGGTGAGGTTGCGCTGAGTGAAGATATATTTCAAGCTCTTGTGATCAGTATAGACTTCAACTTGTCTGCCCAACAATAGATGTCTCCAGGTGATCAAAGCATGGGCAACTGCCGTCAGCTCAAGATCGTGAGTGGGGTAGTTCCTCTCATTTGGCTTCAACTGCCGAGAAGTGTAAGACACAACTTTCTTGTCTTGCACAAGAACACCACCAACACTACAAAAAAAAGACACATCCGTGACATTTTAGGCCGAACGAAATTTTTTCCTGTCATATTTATGACACTTCTATGACGATAATTGTGACAAAACCCGGTATCATCATAGATGTGGTGGGGTCCTACTTCTATGACAAAAAATCATGACAGAAAATGGGCTTTTCATCCTGGACGGGCCGGAGACGCAGCTGCATGACATTCTTTGGGCCGTCCATGACGAAAAAAACCGTGGTAGAAGCGAGGGCGAGGAAAATATCGGGGTGTTCCCGGTTACAGTGGGTGGTCGGGGCCGAGCGATGCGTGTTTCTCTCATACACGCACGCGCGTGGGTGCGAGGCGTTGGGCTCTAACTGAACCCGAGCGAGGCGTTGGGCTCTAACTGAACCCGAGCGATTGCACTGCAGGCTGCACGTTACTGAACCCAAGCGATCGATCGATGGCTGTTAACTGAACCTGATCGAGCGATTCCTTCGCTACTGCTGCTAACTGAAGCCGATCGATGCTACCTCTGGATGAACAGTGAGCATGCTGGGGGGTTTGGATGAACAGTTCCCGGTGGGGGTGGATGAACAGGACCCCGATCGATCGAGCCGGTTGGGGCTGGATGAACAGGACCCCGTGGAGGGCAGGATGAACAGGACCACCCCGTGGAGGGCAGGATGAACAATAGACGGTGGAGGGCTGGATGGACAGTAGCCCGTGGAGGGGTGGTTGAACAGGAGCCTGTGGAGAGGGCTGGTTGAACAGTAGCCGGTGGAGTAGCGCGCGGTGGAGGCTGGATGAACAGGAGCTCGTGGATGAACAGTCGCAGGTGGAGGCTGGAGGAGGTCGACGGTGGATGAACAGTAGCCCGTGGAGGCTGGAGGGGGTCGACGGTGGAGATGAACAGTATCCCGTGGAGTCCCGTTTTGCGGTACGCCACACCCCTCCCGATGAACAGGACCCCCATTTCGACCGTAGCGCTCCAACACAAGTCCGTTTCCTCCGTTTTGCGGTATGCCACACCCCTCCTGATCATCAGGACCCCCGTTTCGACCGTAGGAGGTCCGTTTCCTCCGTTTTGTGGTACGCCAGACCCCTCCCGATGAACAGGATCCCGTTTCGAACGTGGCCGGTCGAACACAAGGCTGTTTCCTCCGTTCTGCGGTACGCCATGCCTCGTTTCCATCGATTGTTCCGTCCAAGCCCTCCTGATGAACACGACGACGCATTTTGTTTCGACCCAGCTGGTTGGCTCCCCATGAACACGATGACGACGCTGTTTCTCCGTTCCGACCCAGCCATGTACACAGCCCTGGCCGTACGTACGCGCGAGTAGGCGTGTGAGACCCTGCCCGTATGTACGTACGTGGCCGTATTTACTTTTTTGCACCCTGGCCGCTGTATGTACGTGTACATGTTACGCGCGCGCCTCTGCTACGGCACGTGCACGCCTGTACATCGACTAGTATGTACGTACACGTTCGCGACCAGAATGACAACGCTATGTACGCTTCGACCAGGTGGGTCCCGATTATCAGGCACTTCCTTGCATGCGAAGATGTAGCTGGTGGGTCCTAACAGTCAGGGGGGCGAATCGTTTTTTTTTGCCCGGACGCACTTCCTTGCGTGCGAAGATGTAGCTGGTGGGTCCCAGCAGTCAGGGGAAATGTTTTTTTCACGAAATACGGTGGCCCATCCGGTGGGTCCTCGCTGTCAGGTAGAGGAATATTTATTTTGCGCGTAATAAGGAGGCACTTCCTTGCTGTGGCTGTGGACCCAGCTGCCAGCCTCTACACGTACAGTCCACGTCCGATGGAAGCCGTTCCTTGACCACGTTGACCATGTCGCGCCGAGAGCACCCGGGCAGTGGACGACGACGAGGCCTAGGAAGGGGACGACGCGGAGCCAGGGAAGACGCGGCAGTGGATGCCCACGTGTAGAGGAGTATGAGGGTTCACTGGTTCGCTGCGGTGTGAGGCTGCCGTCGCTGCAGAATAACAGGGGGTGTGGGTAGGTAGAGGGATGGCCTGGCCAGCGGTGGGAGTAGTAGGGGGCGGTGAGGCCTCAGCCGCATCTCAGCCGGCCACGGGAGGCAGGAGCACGAGGCACGACTGGCGCTGGTTTGGGCGGCTGGAGCAAGAAGACCAGAGGTTGAAGAAGCACTACGGCCGTTGGATGGGCATCGTACAGTCAGTGGAGCTAGAACGTGCATATTGACTAAGTTGACAAAGCCCTCCGTCCCCATCAACTTAGTAGGCCCAGAAGTCAGCCTCCCACTATACTGGGTCCCAGCTAGCAGGGGGAGTATTCATTTTTTGTGCATAATAAGGAGGAACTTCCTTGCGTGCGAAGATATAGCTGGTGGGTCCAAGCTATCAGCGGCGGTAACGTTTTTTTCGCGAAATACAGAGGCCCTTTCGGTGGGTCCCAGATGTCAGGTGGAAGAATCATTATGTTGCGCGTAATAAGGAGGCATTTCCTTGCATGCGGTCGTGGACCCAGCTGTTAGCCTCTCCACGTACAGTCCACTTCAGATGCATGTCGGTCGTTGACCATGTTGACCAGGCCGCGCCGAGAGCACCAGGACGGTGGACGACGGCGAGGCCTAGGAAGGGAAGGACACGGAGGCAGGGAAGACTCGGCAGTTGTTTCCCACGCAGAGAGAAGTATGACTGTACGAGGGTTTACTAGTTCGTTTGCCATCGCCGGAGAATAACAACAGGTGTGGGTGAGTAGAGGGATGGCTAGGCCAGCGATGGGAGTATGGTGGGGCGGTGAGGCCTGCGCGGTAGCACAGCCGGCCGCAGGGAGGAGGGAGCAGGCAGTCCCGCCGCCGCTTGTTTGAGTGGCTGGAGCAGGAAGAGCAGAGATTGAAGAAGCACGACGGCCGTTGGATGGACATCCAACAGTCACTGCTTGTGCGTCAACCACCTTTTTTAGGAAAGCCTCAAATCTGTGGAAAACATCATACAACCCATCTCCCATTATTTCTAATAATTTACAGCCCATTTGCTAATTCTTAAGGTTTTTTTGGAGCTCATATTCTTTTTGTTAGCATTACAGCCCATATTATGGCCACGTCTAAAAAATTATACGAAATTTTGCATATTTCGGTGCGGCCCGAACTGTTTTTAATCCCGAAATTTCGAGTCACATTCAAACTGATTTTAAAAATAAATGTATATCAATATAAAATCCAACAAATTGTTCACGCATAAAAATCAATGTAATTTAAAATCTTGAAATGAAAAAAAGAAATTTGAAACTAATTGCCGGTTTGATGTGTTTTAAAAATGTACAACCCATTTCTCATTACTGATAGGCCATTTTCTCGGCTAGCCGAATGAAGCTCTCCTCGTCTTGAAAGATTTACAGCCCAACAGGCCTGACAAAGCGACTTACGTGGCAAATCACAAAAAAACTGGGCTGTGGCCGTGGACCCAGCTGTCATCCTCTCCACGTACAGCACTCTTCCGATGGAAGTCGGTCGTTGACCACATTGACCACGCCGCGCCGAGAGCACCAAGGCGGTGGACGACGGTGAGGCCTAGGAAAGGGACAACGCGGAGCCGGGGAAGACGCGACAGTGGATGCCCACGCGGAGAGGAGTACGAGGGTTCACTGGTTCGGCTACGGTGTGAGACTGCCATTGCCGCAGAATAATAGGGGGTGTGGGTGAGTGGAGGGATGGCCTGGCCAGCGGTGGGAGTAGTATGGGGGCGGTGAGGCCTCCGCGGCAGCACAGCCGGCCACGGGAGGCAGGAGCAAGCGGCATGACCGACGCTGCTTTGGGCGGCTGGAGCAAGAAGACCAGAGGTTGAAGAAGCACTAAGGCCGTTGGATGGACATCGTACGGTCACTAGAGCTAGAATCGTTCATATTGACTAACTTGACAAAGCCCTCTATCCCCGTCAACTTAGTAGGCCCACAAGTCAGCCTCCCACTGTGGTGGGTCCCAGCTGGCAGGGGGTATTCATTTTTTGTGCAAAATAAGGAGGCACTTCCTTGCGTGCGAAGATATAGTTGGTGGGTCCGACCTGTCAGCGGAGGGAACGTTTTTTTCGCGAAATACAGAGGCCCTTCCGGCGGGTCCCAGATGTCAGGTGGAGGAATCATTATTTTGCACATAATAAGGAGACATTTCCTTGTGTGCGTCCGTGGACCCAGCTGTCAGCCTCTCCACGTACAGTCCACTTCCGATGGATGTCGTTTGTTGACCACGTTGACCACGCCGCGCCGAGAGCACCAGGGCGGTGGATGACGGCGAAGCCTACGAATGGAATGACACGGAGCTGAGGAAGACACGACAGTGGCTGCCCACGCGGTGGAGAGTATGAGGGTTGTCTGGTTCGGCTGCCGTCGCCGGAAAATAACAGGAGGTGTGGGTGAGTAGAGGGATAGACAGGCCAGGGATGCGAGTATATGATGGGGCCGTGAGGCCTGCCCGACAGCACAGCCGGCCACGGGAGGCGGGAGCAGGCGGTTCCAATGGCGCTGGTTTGGGCGGCTGGGGCAGGAAGATCGGAGACTGAAGAAGCACGATTGCCATTAGATTGACATCTAACGGTCTGACACTGGTAGAGTCGATTGTTGACTAAGTTTCTTTTTTGATAAACCTTGTGTACACATGAACTTAGTAGGCCCACAAGTCAGCCTCCAAATCTATGGCAGACAGCATAGAGCCCATTTCCTATTTTTTAATAATTTGCAGCCCATTTGCTAATTCTTAAGTAATTTATTACATCCCATTTTCTGCCCAGGACCATGGTGAAAAAGTTCAACCTTATTTTGCATATTTTGGTGGAGTCCGAACTTTTGTAATCCCGAAATGATAAACATTTTTTAAGAACTTATTGATTTGCCAAAAAAATCATTTTTTAAGCAAATAAGACGTGGGACAATTGAGTCGGTTTAAGGGAAAACCAGTGGTAAAAAAATAAGTGTTGGGAGGGAAAACAACAACAAAAATAAGGATGTAAATATGAAAAGTGAATTTTATGTATTTTCAATATAATGATACGTGTATATGAACTAGTAGAACTATATGTAGAAATTAGAAAACGGATGTAGGACATGCGTTTCAAGAGGAAAATAGAACTGGGCTGTGTGTTTGATTCAGTAAAAAAAGTGCATGCGGATGTTGTAAGGCAAAATATAACTAACGCTGGCGGGCCAGAGGCCGGTAGATACCTGCTGGATCTTTATGCCCCGTTGTCATCATGGGCTGGGCCTGTTAAAAACAAAACCAAGGCTGGGCAGTCTACAACCCAGTTGAAACTTGCTTGCCCTGAAAAAACAATATATGTGCTCAATAAACGAGAGAATTCTGCAAGTACAGACTAATAACTGAGATACAACAGGGATATTGTTTTTTCATCATGATAATAAGAGCATGCACTTGTTTCGAAAAATTTGGAGAACTGGGAATTCGAACGGCAGGTGCTTATGCTACCCATCAAATAAAAATCAGCTGCCTGAAAATTCATTTCGAAACAAATGATTCAGCTTTATATCCACGTCGACCCTCGGCATGATGGTTGTAAGAAAATGCCAAGTTCATACCAAAAGATCGTTATTAACAATACCAACTTGCGGATGACAAGGTAGTTCAAGTACCAATACCGAACTAACTTATAATCTTCTTAGTCCTGGCCCTAGTGTTCATCTGGTAGAAAATCTTGCAGAGGACCAGCTCCCGCTCCTTCTCTTGCTCCAGGTCCCCGAGGTGGTACTGGTGCATCATCCAGTTGGTCCTCTGCTGGTCGAAGTTCTTGTTGGTGTGCAGCACCAGAACCTTTTTGCTGCCCGTCTGCCGGCCGTTGACCATCACCGGCAAGGTATTGCCGATGTTGTGCCACATCGCGTGCATGTCGCACTCCGAATGTATCTTGCGATGCGTCCACGTGCCCCTTTTGAACGCCCTGGAATTGCACTGGAAGAAATGCTTGCTTAGGCCTCAAGGTGCTCGATCAGCTCCTGATCCATGGGATCGAACTTGACGCCAGCCGACAACACCGACCAATCCTTCTTCGACTTGCATGGGTTAATTCCAGTTATATGGTACTCAATGTATGATCAGTCGACTATTTTAAGTGAATGATGAAAGATTTCGATAGATAAGTGGTACTCCAAATCTGAAGTCCAGAATACCCGAACACGCTGCCGGGATTCTTGTGTCACCTCACGCGCAGCGTGTTGTCATGTCAATTCAATGCGTGGACATGATGAATAATTTGACCGACGTATACTAGTACTGCTACTGTACTACTTACTAGTCATATTTAGTGTCACATTTTAACCACAGGTTTAACTAACAAGTACACACTTGAAGCCTAGGCAATATATATGGTAAAATTACGGTGCATTGATGGTAAAATAGAGGGGGGGGGGGGTGAAGAATAACTATTCCTCAACCAGGGTGATGAATAGCGCGACCCTATATATATATACAAAAACACTATTTTGATCACAACCTGACCTGCCCCGCTAGTACTACGTTGAACTTCCAGGTGAACTAGGTTGAACTTCCACCAACATTGCCCAAATGGGGCTTGTGATATACCGTTGGAAAGCTATGGACCCCAATATCATGACCCAACTTAAATTTTTGGCAAAATATAAGCAGTTTAAGAGCAGTTTTGAAAACCATTTTTTCTTCGCACAAAAAACATGAATCGTATTTTCGATCGCATTTCTAAATCGTTTATCGGAATGAGGCATATAATATGGCGTTGGAAAGCTGCTGCAAAACCGCTCCTTCCACATGTTGAAAGTTTTCTCTAATTCCTTATGGTTAAAGAGTAATTTGAAAAAACATAAAATTTCGTAAACCGAACAGCTGAGTTCGTTTTTTCGATGTCATTTCTAAACGGCTAATCCAATGGAGGCATATGATACGGCGTTGGAAATCTTATGAAAATGCGCTACTTTTTCATCTTGAAGGTTTTTTTTTCTAATTTTGAATGGTTTAAGAGTAATTTAGAAAATGGTCCAAGTCCTACCGAGTTCGTATTTTCGAGCTAATTTTTTAACCCTGCATCCGAATGCAGCAAATGATATGGCGTTGGAAAGCTTGAAGAAATGCGAAACTTTTTTGTATGTATTGTTTCTCCTTATTCATTACGGTTTTATGTCAGTTTTGAAAATGGTTAAAACGTATTTTTGCCGTAATTTCTATAAAGTTTATCGGAATGGGGCAAATAATATACCGTTGAAAAGCTACGGCAAATGCGAAACTTTTTCATGTTGATGGTTTTCTCTGAATCCTGGCCGTTTTCAAGTAATTTCGAAAATGGCGGGATCATTCGTTCTGCCTTTATCGCGAATCAGATTCTTCAAAAATGCACCGCGTGAAGAACCTGAACTTCTTGGCGCGTGTACCTGAACTTCACTCTGTTTTTCACATGATTTTTTTGCTTGTAGGTTTCCATCCACTGCTCGTAACTCTCCATCCATTCACCGGAATTGAGCAGGTGATATACCGATGGAAAGCTGCTGTAAGCACGCAAGTTTCTCGTGTTGATCATCTTTTCATACCCGCGACGATTTTAAAAGTTTTTCATCTCAAATTCATTCACTGTAGAAGTCAAACTTCCTGCTGTTTTCACGTTGAACTTCTATGACGTATTTTCCTTTGTAATTTTCTCATCCATTTCGTCCGTGTTATACAAATGATACTCTTTTTGTACAAACCTCTCTCACAATATTTTTTTAACTTTCTCCGATCGAGGACTTGAACTTACATAGATGATATTCCTGTCGTTTTGAAGTAAATTAGATAAATGACGAGATCATGATTTATGCGTTCATTGCGAATGGAAATGCACTGCGTGAAGTAGTTGAACCTCTCGGGTATGTCTGTTTGAACATCACTTTTGTTTTTGACGTGCTGTTTTTTGCACTGCGTGAAGTAGTTGAACTTCTGGGGCATGTCTGTTTGAACTTCACTCTGTTTCACTTTATTGTTTTTTTTCTTATATGAAATACACACCATGTAGTACGTGAACTTCCGATTGTTATCACTTTGAACTTCTCTCTGGTTTGAGAGAATTATTTTAAAACACAAAAACAACATATTTTTTAATGTATTTTGGACATCTAAATACACGGTGAACCTCTCTCACAAGATTTTTTTGAACTTTTCCTCGCCGAGCACTTGAACTTCTAGCAACCATTTTTTCGTTTATGAGTTGTTTTTAAAAGTGCAAAAAATGGCGTTGTGTTTTTTATTTTTATTTTTTGAACAGGTAAATCCTAGGTTTTAATAAACTCCGAACTTCTCTATTATTTCAATTTGAACTTCACCTTTTTATATTTTGAGTAAAGAATTGTATTCGATTTTTATACGGAAAGAATCGAACATGGAAATACAAGGTGCACCTCTCTCGCAAGAATTTTTTAACTTCTCTAGACAGAGCACTTGAACTTCTTTCAACAAACCTTTTAAGCTTTTCTTTTTCTAATGTTTTATTCTCACGTGAAATGCAGTCCTTGCAGTACTTGAACTTCTCATTGTTTTCACTATGAACTTCTTTCCACAGGTAAGAATTTTTTGAATACATCAAAACGTGTTTGAATTGTTATACATGAAAATTTTAAATCGTTCATCGAAATGTGGCATATAATATACCCGGTGGAAAATGTATGAATTGCAGCAAGTTTTTCATGTAGACATGTGTTACAAATTCGTTGCCGTTTGAGAGCAGTTTTTAAAATGGCAAAACAACGTTGTTTTTTTCCTTTTAAAACAACATGTAAATGAACGACGGACGTCTCATAAATATATTTTTTGAACCGTGCAGGGTGGAGCACGTGAACTTCTTGCAACAAACTTTTTAGGCTTTTAGTTTTGTATTCTTTTATTCTCTTCTGAAACGCATTCTGTGTAGTAGTTAAACTTCCCGCTATTTTCACCTTGAACTTCATACATTAATTTTACATGAAAACAAAGAAGAATTTGAGTTTGTTGTATACATCAAACTATTTCTTTTTCAATATGAAATTATTGATTTTCTTTTTTTAAATGGAATTGCTCCAAAAAGTTAAAATGCAAAAGAGGACGCTATCTTTTAGCAACGGAAAAAAATCTGAATTTTTATAGACATCAAAACCGTTCCATTTTTTCAATTTTTGAACCTCTTTGTGTATTTTAAGAAATTGGAAAATATGAGCTTTTGTAATAAATGACGAACTTCCTCGTTATTTCGAACTGGACTTCTTGGTTTTATTCATTAGTAACAGGAAAATTATGAGATTTTGTAATAAATATTGAGCTGCTCCATTTTTTGAAATTGAACTTCTTAGTTTATTATTTTAGTAACAAGGAAAATCTGGATTTTTCATATACATTGAATTATTCTACTTTTTTAAAATAGAACTTCTTGGGTTTATTAAATCTGGACTTCTTTGGTGTTATCATTTGTAATGGAAAATAATGAAAAAAATAATGAATTTTAACTACTCTATTTTAAAAAATAGCTTCCGACATGATAAAACATACACAAAACTTTTATATATATTGAACTTCTTGTGTGGATTTACATTTTTTTCGCTGGTAGATTAAACGATCTCTTTTAGTCACATATTTTTTTAACTTTTGCATTTTTTTGTTTGAACTTCTTTCTTTTTATACGCAAAAAGAAAAAAAGAACTACCCATTGCACGAAGACACACACAACCATTTTTTGCATGCATGAACGAAAGTGTGCTCTGAACTCGATCATGTATATATGTCATACAAAAAAATCCAGCAAATTAAAATGGACACGTAATAATTGAAATACTGCTAGCAACATCTTTTTGCAATGTTTAATATTTTGGATCCCGTAAACCATCATTCTGCCAACTTTATAGTGTTTAGAATTGGGTGCTGAGAGGAACAGGGTTCAGGAGGAAGAAGTAAGCAGGGCACTGAAGTTCAGATTGGTCACGGGAAGAAAGTCAGCACCACAAAATTGGGTTTTTTGGCGACGTCGCCCCCTGTAGTTGGGATCCAAGGGAACATGCTCCTTCGACACAAGCCAAAAATCAAAAGAATCAGTGTTCCTAGCTTACAGAACTTGTTCACACAGTACACGAGATAAAATCATAAAAGAACTAGCACTCATAGAAAAAATGGATAGTTCACGGGTTGCAGAATGAGCAGGTCGGCCAAGCCGGAGGAAGCCGCACTCGGGAGCTCGTGGCGGGAGACGATCGCGGCCCGGTGGGTGGCTCACGTCACGGGGTTCTCTCATTGATGGGACCCCTGGCGGCAGCGGCGGCAGGGATTCGAGGCGCCGCAGGACCCCGGGCGGCAGCGGCGGGATCTAGTAGTTGGAGCAGCGCCACGGCGGCGGGATTAGACGGTTGGTGGAGGTCCACGACGGTGGGAAAGGGCCGCGGCAGCGGGATCCGGCAGTTCGAGGGTGGGGGCGGGCCATGACGGCGGTTGGAGGTCGGGGGAGAGGGCGGCTGGGCGGAGGACAGTCGTGGGGGCTCGCCGACGGAGGGAACAGGTAAAGGCCGGGGTGGCACTGGATCGGGGCTGGGCCATGGGTGGCGCTGGATCAGGGCCGGGGGGAGTCACTGGATCGAGGACAGGGTGGGAGGTGCTGGATCGGGGCCGGGGTGGGAGGCGCTGGATCGGGGAGGTTGGGATCGGGGAGGAGAAGTGGTGGGCGTGGGGATGGCTTTTTTTATCTGAGTTTGGGAAGTTCGGCAAGGAGCAGTCGGTCCCT
Organism: Triticum urartu; assembly: GCF_003073215.2. Lineage (NCBI taxonomy): Eukaryota > Viridiplantae > Streptophyta > Magnoliopsida > Poales > Poaceae > Triticum > Triticum urartu. The sequence goes on from NC_053024.1 coordinate 373,684,909, forward strand.
TATAGGGCTTGCTGTGATCCAAATAACTATTCTAATACCATGATCATAATAGTGTTGTTCTATATATATATATAGTGTTACTATTCATCATCCAGAGTGCAGAATAAGATATTATTCACCCGAGGTAATCTTACGATCATTTCATAATTAAATTACATTTAGAATTCAAATAGTTAAATTCCTATTGATTCACTACGTAAAATTTGACATAAGAAAATAAAAATATAGGTCATAAGACAAGAAAATTTGTAGTTTATGTGTATTTTAGACTATATTTTTACGTTTGTAATTTTACATAACATAAAATATTTTTTACGGTGATTATATATTTTCTTACGGTCTCTTTTTACATCGGAAATAAGACAAAACTTACGGAATGTAAAATTACGGTGCATTGATGGTAAAATAGAGGGGGGGGGGTGAAGAATAACTATTCCTCAACCAGGGTGACGAATAGCGCGACCCTATATATATATATATTACATTCCGTAAGTTTTGTCTTATTTCCGACGTAAAAAGAGACCGTAATAAAATATATAATCGCCGTAAAAAATATTTTATGTTATGTAAAATTACAAACGTAAAAACGTACTCTAAAATACACATAAACTACAAATTTACTTGTCTTATGACCTATATTTTTATTTTCTTATGTCAAATTTTACGTAGTGAATCAATAGGAATGTAACTATTTGAATTCTAAACGTAATTTAATTATGAAATGATCGTAAGATTACCTCGGGTGAATAATATCTTATTCTGCACCCTGGATGATGATTAGTAACACTATATATATATATACATACTGCAGAACATCTCCATCATCATTATCAGTACATCCTGCGCAGGTGAGTTAGGATGCACTTGATCCCAAAAAGGTATCTATCCTTCAAACCAGAGGAGTGCTTCAAACTAACAACAGTACATAATATCCAACAAAAGAGGGTCGTGCTACAGCAGCAGAATACATGGCTCAGTCTACATATCAGTACGCATCAAGTTGTGCATATTTGCTGTTGGCATGAACCACATCGCCGCATGTTGGGTTTGCAAAAGCCATCCATCGCATGGAAGCTTGATGCCTTTCACACACTGAAGATCATCTGGCAACAAGCTGTGTTGACGAATCTCTGGATATGGTGATTCATGAAACCCATGGTATGATGTGTAAACACAGTCCCCCTTGGCGAATGGAAGTTGCATAGCACGGTAATCATCGCCGGTGATATGATCGATGATTGGTTGGATGATCGGATAATTGAGCCCGAGGAACATGGAGTGGTTGCCGAGGCTGTAAACCCGCCTCCAGTTGATACGCCTGGCCCAACGGAGCTGGGATCTTTCTCGAACACGAAGCATCCATAGCCATCAATGTCACGAACGCCCCATGCATTGTACTACATGTGGTTTGATGAAATGGTTTGGTCAATTTGTATGTGCAAATGAGCATCAAATGACCACCGTCAGCTGAACGAGTGATAAACCACCACCCATCAGCTGGTATGATTCCAGGTCCTGGAATCATGAAGGCCAGCGCATTTGCGTTTGCTGCAACAATTCAAATTAGAGACCAAAAGGACAAAAATAAACAATCATGTTCAGAGTATGTGTGGAATTAAGATTATTATAACAGTGACACATATCATAGACAGAGAATTGCAATGCCGTGGTCATAATCATACCCCAAGTTAAAA